>NW_020229289.1:186212-363875 GCF_003227725.1 Camponotus floridanus
TACAACCGGGTAAGCGCGATTGAAACTTTGCGGCACATACCCGCGGGGGTATCGGCAAGCCTCCCAGTGCGTGATCGCGTAAGGAAATACTTGATAGGAATGAAATGATCTGCAGTTGCGACTTAATGTGTTACAGTAAGACCGGTGAGCGAATTACTGTCCGTTTATTGTTAAAGTCACAAAATGATACACGTTTGCTGGTCTCAAGACGCGATGTAGGGTGAGAGCGCACCACTACGCGGATCGCGTGAGAGCGAGCGAGACAGCTATCGATCAGCTGTTAGCGAGATCGAGCGAGACGGCGCTATATCGGCCGTTCGCTTGAGAGCGAGCGAGACGGCGCTCTATCAGCCGTTCGCGTGAGAGCGAGCGAGACGGCGCTCTATCAGCCGTTCGCGTGAGAGCGAGCGAGACGCGCTATATCGGCCGTTCGCGTGAGAGCGAGTGAGACGGCGCTATATCGGCCGTTCGCTGAGAGTGAGCGAGACGGCGCTATATCGGCCGTTCGCGTGAGAGCGAGCGAGACGGCGTTATGCCGCTCGGATAAGCGTTTGAGCGAGACCGCACTATACACGTCAGTCCGCTGGTCCGATATAGATAGAATGAATATTGCTATCTGCGAATACGCGAACCGCACTGTTCACGACTTGACACAAATGCGAGAGAGACGCGTTATGCCGCTGTACTAGAGTTCGAGCGAGACCGCACTATACGCGACTCGCCACGAATGCGAGAGAGACGGCGTTATGCCGTTCGTACTAGAGTTCGAGCGAGACCGCACTATACGCGACTCGCCACGAATGCGAGAGAGACGGCGTTATGCCGCTCGTACTAGAGTTCGAGCGAGACCGCACTATACACGTCGGTTCGCCCAATTTTGAGATAGATAGCTGACTTGTGGCTATCTATGAATACGCGAAACCGCACTGTTCACGGCTCGCCACGAATGCGAGAGAGACGGCGTTATGCCGTTCGTACTAGAGTTCGAGCGAGACCGCACTATACACGTCGGTTCGCCACGAATGCGAGAGAGACGGCGTTATGCCATTCGTACTAGAGTTTGAGCGAGACCGCACTATACACGACTCGCCGCGAATGTGAGAGAGACGGCGTTTATGCCGTTCGTCCTAGAGTTCGAGCGAGACCGCACTATACACGTCGGTTCGCCACGAATGCGAGAGAGACGGCGTTATGCCGTTCGTACTAGAGTTCGAGCGAGACCGCACTATACACGACTCGCCACGAATGCGAGAGGACGCGTTATGCCGCTCGTACTAGAGTTCGAGCAAGACCGCACTATACACGTCGGTTCGCCCAATTTTTGAGATAGATAGCTGACTTGTGGCTATCTATGAATACGCGAAACCGCACTGTTCACGGCTCGCGGGAGAGTGAGCGAGACGGCGCTCTATCGGCCGTTCGCGTGAGAGCGAGCGAGACGGCGCTATATCGGCGTTCGCGTGAGAGCGAGCGAGACGGCGCTATATCGGCCGTTCGCGTGAGAGCGAGCGAGACGGCGCTATATCGGCCGTTCGCGGAGAGCGAGAGAGACGCCCAGTTCGCTTGAACGGAGTTGCGGTACGACGAAGGCTCCGCCTCTGGCTGAGAGTGGAGGCGCTCCGAAAGATCCCGGCACTCGCGGTTGAAACTGTTCACGTGCACTGCGGACACGATTACTGGCGCGCACAATGTTACTTCGCGAAACTGTTACAATGATTGAGGCTCGCGGTTGAAGGATTTCACACGCGTGAGACTAATGAACGAATCTTAACTTTGCTCGTTAAATTATCGCGAACTCTCGAATTTGCACTAATTTTACTCTCCGTATGACGATCCGATCACTATGATGGAAAACGGAAGACTCTCGGGGAGAAAGCCTTTCTCCCGATAGATAAAGATTTGATCACGGATCGTATGATCGGACCTCGACGTATCCCTGATCATTACGTCAGATCGCGTGATATATAAGCCTGTTTATTGGCCAGGACCGTGTATTATTTCGCGTGATCACGCGGATCCTGGATGATTTTTGAAAAACCGTAACGGCGTACGTGAACGCGGGTTCGATAGCGCGCAAACGGATGGCGCTAGTATGACCGGGGGTAATAATTTTATGCGCGATTCAGGGCAAATCCTAAACATACCGCCCGCCTCGAAATTATAATTTCGAAAGTAAAGAGTTATCGGATGCCGCCCGCCGTGAGCGACTGATATCGCATCGGAGCGATTTTACAGGTTTATGAATACATATGTACATATTTACAGGAACGCAGATTTACATATTTACATTATTACAAATTATTAGTATATACATATGTACATCGGTGTATTTACATATTTACATGCTTCCGCTTTGACGTATTCACGTCTTGAATTGTGGCTGCGTGAATCTCAATTGTCGCTCGGAGAACCGTTTCCGAAGACTCGATATCGATGGATGTACGCATAGCTAACGCCGATTTTGATGGAAGTGCTTGTTGTTTCTTGAGAGCGTCCAATTCGTCACTGAAGACGTCTGCCTGGATTGATCTAATCCAAAATTTGCGTTCGGTCTGAAATTCACTTGCCGTCAAAGATTGGCTTTGCA
The DNA here is from genome assembly GCF_003227725.1 of Camponotus floridanus. Classification (NCBI taxonomy): domain Eukaryota; kingdom Metazoa; phylum Arthropoda; class Insecta; order Hymenoptera; family Formicidae; genus Camponotus; species Camponotus floridanus. Next base: position 188,800 of record NW_020229289.1, read on the forward strand.
CCTCTGAGTCAGTTGAAGTTTGATCTCTCTTTCGGAATCTGGTTGCGAAACGGATAGTATATGCTGTAATTCGGATTAGCTTCGGCCACGTGGAGTATCTTGTGGCTAAATCCCAGCCAGAATCTGTGTGAGCTACGTGTACTATAAGTTTCCGATTCTCCTCAGGCGCTTCATCCAGTGGAGGAGCGAGATCTCTTGGCCATTTGGTCTGAGTTAGTTTGAGCCAGGGAGGACCGTGCCACCACAGGTTAAAGGCATTGAAATCAGAATGTAGAATACCTCTCGAAGCACAATCGGCTGGGTTATCCGCGGATGGAATGTACCGCCATTTAACTTCAGGTAATCGAGATTGGATATCTGCGACTCGATGAGAGACGAAGGTTTTCCATCTGGACGGATGTGAGTTTAACCATGCCAATACTACTGTAGAGTCCGTCCAACAATGACACGCGACGTTTGACATCTGGAGTGAGGATTGCGTGAACTCGATCAACCGAGCAAGAAGGCATGCTGCTTGTAATTCCAATCGAGGGATGCTTGTGATCTTGAGTGGCGCGACTTTCGACTTGCCCGCTAATAATGTGATCTTTATCTCTCCTGATTGCGAGGTCGTATGCATATAAACTGCGGCGGCGTATGCCGCGTTAGATGCATCTGCAAATCCGTGTAACTCGCATAACGCAGTACTGTCATCTTGACATGTCCATCTCGGAATCTGTAAATTATTTAAGGCCGATAGGTTGTGGTATATTGATTCCCAGCGCTGAAGTGTTTGTGACGGAATGGCGTCGTCCCAGTTTAATTTTAATCTCCACAAATGTTGCATGAAGATTTTCGCGTTGATCGTAACGGGGGTGATCCATCCTAATGGATCGAATAATCGAGCGATCGTTGATAGTATCTTCCTTTTCGTATCTGGAAGTGTCGGTGAGAGATCCACGCGAAATTGGAAAGTGTCATAGGCGGGATTCCATGTTAATCCTAGAACACTGAAATTTTCTTCGAAAGTTAGCCATCTGTTTCCGGCGAGTCCGTGACATTCTTCCGGAATGTCTGCTAGTAATGCGGAGTTGTTGCTGGCCCATTTTCGTAAAGTAAATCTGCCGCGAGACAGCAGAGAGCAGAGTTGTTCGCGGACTTGACGCAGCACTGATATGTCATTGGCTCCGAAAAGAACGTCATCAACGTAAATATCATCTTGAAGAATCGGAGTTGCAAGGGGAAATGCGGCTCCTTCGTCTGTTATCAATTGCTTGATCACTCGTAAAGCCAGGAACGGAGCTGACGCGGTTCCATACGTAACAGTGGACAATTGATAATCCTGAATATCCGATTGATCCTGATTATACCAGACAATACGTTGATAGTCACGATCACGAGGGTCGACCAAAATCTGTCGGTACATCTTGGCAATATCCGCCATGTAAACATACTTATGTTTCCGCCATCGTAATAAGATCGCCGTTATTTCCGTTTGTAATTTAGGCCCGATCTCTAAATGTGAATTTAACGATGTACCGTTTGTTGTGAGGCTGGACGCGTTGAACACGACGCGCAGTCTAGTGGTAGCGCTCGTTGCGCGGATCACAGGATGATGCGGAAGATAAACCGCCGGTGAATGAGATGCGGTTGGAGGATGCACTCTTTTCATATGTTTTAACTGCTCGTATTCTTCAAGAAACGCTGAATATTCCGATTTGAGATCTGGATTCGTATCTAGACGCCTTTTTAATGCTGTTAGTCTCCGTATAGCTATTGATCTAGACTCTCCGATGTCGATAGGGAACTTCGTCTTAAACGGCAGACGAACCACGTAACGCCCGTCGGAGGTTCGTGAGTGAGTCGTAAGAAAATGTTTCTCACATTGTTCTTCGGCAGGAGACAAAATGTTATATCGTGGGATCTCTTCGATTTCCCAAAACCGGCGTAACTCACGCTCGATTGAGCAATGAAAGACGTTAATCGTTTGAGCAGAAACGTTCTGATTCTGAGCGGGTCCAGAGATAATCCATCCAAAATGAGATCGCTGGGCGATAGGTTGCCCGATTGGACCTTTCCGTATTCCATTCGTAATGATTTGACTGTAAATGTCGGCGCCGATGATTACGTCAATAGGGCTTGATCCTGTGGGATCATCGTCTGCTAACTTGAGTGTACTTATATGTCTCCAATCCGATACTGAGACTGATAATCGCGGCGCGTATTTAGTAAGTGCATTTAGAATATACGCGACCGTGGTGAAAACTGGCTTCGGCTTTCCGCGAGGTACGAGTTCAATGACAGCGGAATGTCGACATGTATCCGTATTGATACCGCCGACTGCGGAAATTTGAGCGAAAATTCGTTTCCGAGTTAAACGCAAGATTCTTGCTAATCTTGCTGAAATAAAAGTGACCTCTGACCCTTGATCGATCAGGGCGCGAGCTTCACAGACGCGACCGTCGGGAGACCGAACTGTTACTTTCGCCGTGGCCAGTAATACGGATGACACTGGCGCACTTGAACATACGGCGGACATCGCGACGGTTTGCGACGGCTCGATTTTATCCACAGTTTCGCTGGTGCTAGACGTGTTCGCTCGTGTAACGTCTAGATCGCTTGAAGAGGCCGAATCAAGATGCAAGAGAGAATGATGCCTTTTTTGACAAATGCGACATGTATTTTTACTTTGGCAGTTTTTTACGGAATGTTTCGTTCCGAGACAATTGAAGCATAGATTTGAATTCTTGACAATTTCGCGTCTCTGATTCGGACTCTTAATTACAAATTGTTGACACCTACTAAGATAATGCGGTGTCTTACAGACTGGACACGGACCGGAAGATTGACGCGCGAAGGTCGCAGTGTTCGCTTGAACAGTATGTCGACCTTTGTTTGCAGCGGAAGGAGCTAATTCCTCTAATGCGAGCGCACGCGATGATATAAACGTAATCAATTCTTCGTAATTCGGCGGAGTCGATTCCGATCCGGCTTTGAGTTTCCATGCGCGACGAGTGGCGGAGTCAAGCTTGAGCGATACAAAATAGACTAAAATGTCATTAAGTATGTCCTCTTGGGTTCGGTTTAACCGCTTTAAGGCTGAAAGCGCTCGATCGGTTTTATCGCGTAAAGCGTGCAATTCCGCGGCACATTCTTTGTTAACCGAAGGTAAATTGTATAATTCAGCAATGTGAAGTTCAACAAGTTTACGTTTATTTTCAAAACGAGAAGTTAATGCTTTCCAAGCGACGTCAAAATTATCAGCGGTAACAGAAGTACCCGCTACCACATCGCGAGCTTTATCGGTCAAGCTTGAGACCAAAAAATGCATGCGCGCGAAATCGGATAATTCGGGATTCTTTATGATTAACGCAGTGAATCGATCGCGAAAAGTTTCCCACTCGTCGGCTTTACCGGAGAACGGTGGTAATTGGATTGGCGGTAAATGTCTCAATGATAACGCGGATTCCGACTGTATATGAGATACAGATCGGTCGCTTGATTGGAGCGGACTCACGCACGGTTCCAGTTCCTCCAAACAGTCAGACATGTAGTCCAGTGCTGTCAAGTAGATTTCCTGGTATTGATCCAGTTGCTCGTCTCGGAAATAAGCGATGAGATCGCGTTTTGATTCCGGATAATGTTGCAGCAACAGGCGATGTCCTTCCAGGCAATTATTCCACGTTTCCTTGAGTGATGTCATTCGGTTTCGTATCTTGGCGGAGGTGAGATTATTCCGGCCAATTTTCTTGAAATTGTCCAATGCTTTCGCTACGAAGCGTAGCGTCGAAAGCTGATTTTCAACTAGTTCACTCATTGTCACTGACAGTAGTCAAAACTTTCAAATTCACTCACAGTATTGTTATCACGCTGACTTCGAGCTCTTACGATCCGGCTCGAAGGACCAAAATGTTCGGGATCGCGCTTTCGATTCGCGAATTTTGTACAACCGGGTAAGCGCGATTGAACTTTGCCGGCACATACCCGCGGGGGTATCGCAAGCTCTCTCAGTGCGTGATCGCGTAAGGAATACTTGATAGGAATGAAATGATCTGCAGTTGCGACTTAATGTGTTACAGTAAGACCGGTGAGCGAATTACTGTCCGTTTATTGTTAAAGTCACAAAATGATACACGTTTGCTGGTCTCAAGACGCGATGTAGGGTGAGAGCGCACCACTACGCGGATCGCGTGAGAGCGAGCGAGACAGCTATCGATCAGCTGTTAGCGAGATCGAGCGAGACGGCGCTATATCGGCCGTTCGCTTGAGAGCGAGCGAGACGGCGCTCTATCAGCCGTTCGCGTGAGAGCGAGCGAGACGGCGCTCTATCAGCCGTTCGCGTGAGCGCGAGCGAGACGGCGCTATATCGGCCGTTCGCGTGAGAGCGAGCGAGACGGCGCTATATCGGCCGTTCGCGTGAGAGTGAGCGAGACGGCGCTATATCGGCCGTTCGCGTGAGAGCGAGCGAGACGGCGTTATGCCGCTCGGATAAGCGTTTGAGCGAGACCGCACTATACACGTCAGTCCGCTGGTCCGATATAGATAGGAATGAATATTGCTATCTGCGAATACGCGAACCGCACTGTTCACGACTTGACACAAATGCGAGAGAGACGACGTTATGCCGCTTGTACTAGAGTTCGAGCGAGACCGCACTATACGCGACTCGCCACGAATGCGAGAGAGACGGCGTTATGCCGTTCGTACTAGAGTTCGAGCGAGACCGCACTATACGCGACTCGCCACGAATGCGAGAGAGACGGCGTTATGCCGCTCGTACTAAAGTTCAAGCGAGACCGCACTATACACGTCGGTTCGCCCAATTTTGAGATAGATAGCTGACTTGTGGCTATCTATGAATACGCGAAACCGCACTGTTCACGGCTCGCCACGAATGCGAGAGAGACGGCGTTATGCCGTTCGTACTAGAGTTCGAGCGAGACCGCACTATACACGTCGGTTCGCCACGAATGCGAGAGAGACGGCGTTATGCCATTCGTACTAGAGTTTGAGCGAGACCGCACTATACACGACTCGCCGCGAATGTGAGAGAGACGGCGTTATGCCGTTCGTCCTAGAGTTCGAGCGAGACCGCACTATACACGTCGGTTCGCCACGAATGCGAGAGAGACGGCGTTATGCCGTTCGTACTAGAGTTCGAGCGAGACCGCACTATACACGACTCGCCACGAATGCGAGAGAGACGGCGTTATGCCGCTCGTACTAGAGTTCGAGCAAGACCGCACTATACACGTCGGTTCGCCCAATTTTGAGATAGATAGCTGACTTGTGGCTATCTATGAATACGCGAAACCGCACTGTTCACGGCTCGCGGGAGAGTGAGCGAGACGGCGCTCTATCGGCCGTTCGCGTGAGAGCGAGCGAGACGGCGCTATATCGGCCGTTCGCGTGAGAGCGAGCGAGACGGCGCTATATCGGCCGTTCGCGTGAGAGCGAGCGAGACGGCGCTATATCGGCCGTTCGCGGGAGAGCGAGAGAGACGCCCAGTTCGCTTGAACGGAGTTGCGGTACGACGAAGGCTCCGCCTCTGGCTGAGAGTGGAGGCGCTCCGAAAGATCCCGGCACTCGCGGTTGAACTGTTCACGTGCACTGCGGACACGATTACTGGCGCGCACAATGTTACTTCGCGAAACTGTTACAATGATTGAGGCTCGCGGTTGAAGGATTTCACACGCGTGAGACTAATGAAACGAATCTTAACTTTGCTCGTTAAGATTATCGCGAACTCTCGAATTTGCACTATTTTTACTCTCCGTATGACGATCCGATCACTATGATGGAAAACGGAAGACTCTCGGGGAGAAAGCCTTTCTCCCGATAGATAAAGATTTGATCACGGATCGTATGATCGGACCTCGACGTATCCCTGATCATTACGTCAGATCGCGTGATATATAAGCCTGTTTATTGGCCAGGACCGTGTATTATTTCGCGTGATCACGCGGATCCTGGATGATTTTTGAAAAACCGTAACGGCGTACGTGAACGCGGGTTCGATAGCGCGCAAACGGATGGCGCTAGTATGACCGGGGGTAATAATTTTATGCGCGATTCAGGGCAAATCCTAAACAAAAATAAAAGAACAATAAAAAAGATTAGGTCCCCAAAATCTTTTTCAAAATATAATAAAATATAAAATATAATAAAATACAATAAAATAAAATAAAAAAAAGGATTAGACCCAAAAAAGGATTAGGCCTAAAATCCTTTTCAAAAGAATACCGCTCTTTTGTTTATGCTTGTCATTAACGTGACCCCCCCCACCCCCGCGTGACGTCATACCCCCGCTCCGCTGAGATCCCCTCGCACCTCACCTTCCTCAGAGGACCTGGGTTAGAACCGGCCTACTACATCTACTCGGATGATAGTGCGTAAATTTTTTCTTAAAGAATAATTATTCGCAAAAATTTAAAACGTTCACAAGGCATATGCATATATATTACTTGGTGCATTTACCAAGATATAGATTCTCAAATTTTGAGAATTCTATAGACCCTTCTTTACTCGCTAAACAGATATAGACGAGACAAATATCGAGGCGAAGTCGCTGAATCGAGAAATGAACCGGAGTCATTCACTTGCCGGACAACTGCTCTTACCACTGAGCTATTCGGCCTCACACCTTTGAGTGGATGTTGGATTGATGTAAAATGAAGAAATATTTTATTTTAGTGTTTTCGAAAGTTCTCGAGATAAGCTACAAGAATAAATAAATAGCAAGAATAATAAAAAGCAGGAGGTTCCGTTTAAAAAATGAAAGGTGACTTTCAAACGGCTCCAAGGTCAAACTAATGACACCATCTTATGGCTCCCTTGCAACTTTATAACTTTTGTCTGAAATATTTTTGGTCTGCGATATCCTGTATACAGGATGTTTCCAACAATACACATCAGTCGGATTGCCTATCTGCCCACCAGGGGCATGCTTTATTGGGCTCGCAAAATAAGATCAGAATACAAGGTCGAAGAAGAATAAGAAAAGGGAAATCGGCTTTTATCACTCTGTAGGGAACAGTTGTTCAATTTAATAATATACATAAATAAAATATTTATTTAATAATTTAGATAAAATAACATAAATAGTTTAATATGTAAATTTGAACAAATATAATAAAAAATATAATAATACTTATAATGAATACTATTTCTTATTTTTAAATATAATAAATTATAAAAATTGTAACGTAATCACTATTTTTTCCTAAACAACGAGCAATCCCGTCCATGAAAATGTCTCTCACTCGTTTTATCATGAATGAAGTGATTCCTGCACACGCGTTACGAAATCTATTTTTAAGAATTTCCACATCATTTTCCTGTAAAATTTGATACATTTTATTTTTTAAGAGGATAATAAAAAATATATACTTATTATATCTATGCATCCAACACTTCCAAAAATTGCTTCGTAGAATATTTCCCCGGAGAATATTTTTCAAAAATATATCGTCCGGCATTATTGAAATTCATTTACATAAATTGAGTAAGTTAGTATATAGTTGACGACATAATTAATAAGTTGGTAAATAATAACAATGTTTGGTATGTTGCAATAAGAGAATAAAAAATAAAGTTTTTAAATAAACTTACATGTTCAATAAGCAATTCAAAAAAATTTAAACGTCGTGGCTTATCACCAAATATGAGCTTTTATTGTATGCTATTTAAAAGGATGCCAACCTTTCCCCGCCCCCAAGGAATGTTTAATAATTTTTTGAATGGTAACATGGGTCATGTTCAAATCAACAAACAAGAGATGATCAAGAAACTATAAAAACAGAAATGCACCTGGATACTCAAACAATTTTGTTGGCAGAAAAAATCATACGTAAGAGATTACGATGGAAGGAAATAATTATTCATACAAAGAATTAACGGCCATGATCCTTATTTATGGCGAGTGTCGAAAAAATCAAAAGCAAACGGCTGCACTTTACGCTCAAAGATTTCCGGACAGACGACGTGTGGACCATAGTTTCTTTCACCGCTTGTGTGAAAGATTAAAAAGAAATGGACAATTTTATAAATCCACCAGGCCCATTCATGTTCCACAAGAAATAATTGATGCTGTTCAAGAGGTTGTTATAACAAATCCTCATATAAGCACAAGAGCAGTTACCGCATTTGAACATGAATCAGGTTACTGTTCATAAAATTATTAAATATTCCTTGGGTTGGCATCCATTTAAACGGCATACAACACACGAGCTCGTACCTCGTGATATGCTACGACGAATAAATTTTTGTGAATGGGTTATTGAACACGTAAGTATATTTATATTAGTATAGTTATATTTAAAAGTATATTTATTTTAGTATAGTTATATTTAAAAATTTATTTTCTATTTTTTTGTGCAGCATATCAGACGTTTTGTTGTCGATTGATATTAGTCGTCAACTTTATGCTAATACTCTATACTCGATTTACGTAGATGAATTTCAATGATGTCGGAAACGATATATTTTTGAAAAAATATTTTCTGAAGTGACGAGGCAATTTTTAAAAGTGACGGATGCATAAACAGACATAATGAGCATCATTGTGCGCAGCATAATCCACATTGTACGAAGGAAGTAAACATTCAAGGCAGATGGGCTATAAATGTGTGACTAGGAATAGTAGGGGATCACATTATCGGTCCCGAATTTATTGAAGGCAATGCAGATTATTATGTAAATTTTTTACTCCATCGGCTTGATGAACATTTTGAAGATGTGCCACTAATTAATAGGCTAGAAATAATATTTCAACAAAATGGATATCCCGCTCACACTTCTATTTTGGCAAGAACCATCATAAATCAAAAATTTCCTGGGAGATGGATCGGACTTCATGGTCCTCAGGAATAGTCACCACGCTCTCCGAATCTCACACCCATGAACTTTTTCATGTGGGGCTTCTTAAAAAATAAAGTTTACCATACCCTGCCGGAAAATGTAGAAATTTTTAAAACCAGGATTCGTAATGCGTGTGCATAGATCACTCTTCTCATGCTAAGACGAGAGAGAGAAAATTTCATTCATAGAATTACTCTATGTTTAGAAGAAAATGGTGGTTATATTGAACAATTATTATAATTTATATTTAAAGACCTTATATTTAAAGACTTATTATATTATATTTAAAGACCAAAAATATTTTTCATTTAATTTCATTATTATTTTTCATTTTTTATTATAATTTTTTTGTTTAAATTTATTTGGTAAATTTTATTTACATTATTAAAATATGTTAATATATATTATTAAATATTATAATTAAATAAAGTGTGATAATCTAAATTAATAATATGTTATAACCTATAATAAATAACAAATAAACTATGTGGAGAACACAAATTCCTTATACAGGGTGACCCATTTTAACTTAGGCAGCCAAATAACTCGAAAAATAAGCACACTACGAAAAAATGGTTAGAATCAAAATTTCGTCATTTCGAGGGATACGTACAATGACGTTAAAATCAGCCCCCCCACCCCTCCCTCTGGGCGGTGAGGGGGGGCAAGTTTGAAATCTTAAATGGAACCCCCTATTTTTCATTGCATATTCTTGTAGCTTATCTCGAGAGCTTTCCAAAACACTATAATTAAGTACCTTTTTATTAAGTACTTTTTGAGTTATAAGGCTTAAAATAATTTCTTAATTTTACATAAACCATAAAATATCTAGTAAACCATTCATTTTTCGATTATCTTACCTTCATACTTTTATGTACAAAATAATGAGAGGAATCAATTGGTGTAAAGAAAACACATAGTTGTTTCTAAGAAAAAATATGTAATTTGCAATTAACAATTCCATATTTTTTCTTAAAAACAACTGTATGTTTTCTTTACACCAATTGATTCCTCTCATTATTTTGTACATAAAAGTATGAAGGTAAGATAATCGAAAAATGAATGGTTTACTAGATATTTTATGGTTTATGTAAAATTAAGAAATTATTTTAAGCCTTATAACTCAAAAAGTACTTAATAAAAAGGTACTTAATTATAGTGTTTTGGAAAGCTCTCGAGATAAGCTACAAGAATATGCAATGAAAAATAGGGGGTTCCATTTAAGATTTCAAACTTGCCCCCCCTCACCGCCCAGGGGGAGGGGTGGGGGGGCTGATTTTAACGTCATTGTACGTCCCCCTCGAAATGACGAAATTTTGATTCTAACCATTTTTTCGTAGTGTGCTTATTTTTCGAGTTATTTGGCTGCCTAAGTTAAAATGGGTCACCCTGTATATTATTTTCTCTATACATTATTAAATGTAATGTATTTATATTATGCTGAATAATATACAAATAAATTTGGCAGCGTCGAGTTTTTTAATAATTAAAATTTTTTTAATTACGAGCTACATGAATCAACTGTTCATCGTTGAAGAAATCGGGATTCTAACTTTTACGACAAAGATGTAATAACTTTCGACGAAAATATAAACATAATTTTTCTTCATCTAATTATTTATCAGCAGTCAATCACATCTAACACACACACACACACACACACACACACACACACACACACACACACAACAGACAGACAGACACACACACACACTGTTGATAAACATAAAATAAAATCACACTCTTTTATTTTCGACGTAATTTTCTATTTAAATATATCATTAATTTTTGTAGATAGTTATGACAACTATTTTACACAATTTTTTTTAATACAGCAATTTTTTATTAAAATAATTTTTTGTAAAATAGTTCTATACAATAATGTTTTACTACTGAGATGACTCGACTTCTTTTTTTTACCTTTTTTTGAAAAGGTAATTTTTTAGGATACAATTCACTGCAACATTAAATAATATATAAAAAGCAACTGCATACAGTCGTATTCATCTCGTTTTCGCATTTTTTGTCCCTTTTTAAAATTTATTTTAGATTAGATTTTTTGAAGATCTAGCCGAGTTTTGCACGTTTATTGAATTGCTCGTCATCGTAATGAGATTGATTGCGATCGCGTATCTGTTCTCGTTTTATAGAAATCTTAATGCAGCCCCAAGAAATGTAACATCCGAGCCAAGCAAGCTGAGGAGGAAAATAATGCGAACTAGCTGGATTCAATTAAATAACACCAAATTCAATCCCGATACTGTTCTCAACACGGTAAATGTATCTTTTTGATTCATTAAAGCGAGATTTAAAGTTTTCATTATTTCAATTTGCTAAATTTATTCAATGTTGTCAAAAATTGCTCGAAAATTCTTGTGCACGATTCATGCTTTTTATTCAAAACCAATATATTTTACAAAATTATACAGCATTGTTAATTGTGTCTACAATAAAAAAGACATAAATTCCATAGTCGCACGGTAAAAAACATTTTGTATTTCTGTTAAAATTTTCTCGTGTAAAAACTATTGTGTTAAATTTTTAACATACTCTTATGTTAATGTAACATATTATCATTGCGTTATTTTGACATTTCTGTGTTGAAATAATATTCACCGGGTCTAAGAGTTAAAACAACACAATTAATATGTAAATGCACGAATTTTTGACGAAATATGTTATATGTTAAAATGAACAGATAAATTGTGTTATTTTTCTCTCTATAAGTTTCCATATATTAAATCGACATTTCTCTTCTGTTATTTATTATAAAAATGTAAAAATAACATTTTCTTTTAATTAAATTTAACATTATAAATATGTTAATTTAACGTAAATTTTATTTCCAGATAAAGTTTAAGTGTTACACTTTTGTGTTAATTTTTAAACATATTACTTGTGTTATTTATTTACATACTTGCCTTCTGTTAAATTAACATTAAAATTAGAGTGGATAAATTGGGACATGTGAAATATGTTAAATTTAACACAAAATTTTTTACTGTGCGGTATTTATAGTCTTATATTTAAAATTATCGTAGTACAGTCTAAAAATATTATATGATTATTTTATTGGCCATATGAAATTTTCAAACCTTACGATTATACTTAAGAAAATTTTAAAAATAATGTGCTAAATCGATCCTAATATTTATATCTTGTTTTTTTTGTTTCTTATATAGGCTATTTTACTCAATTTAATATTCAGTTAATATCATTTAATTATTCCATTATACATTTTTTACTTTAAAATACAATAATATGTGAAATGAATATTAACATATTGTATTGTATTGTCGTGAAGTATGAAATAGAGCAAACTTAATATCTTTGATTTCAATCGCGTATAACTTCACTTTGGAGCATTGTTTTGATACAAATTACTTGTTGTTTATAAAGGTACGTCTTTCCTCTTTCAGAATTATTTTTGATAATTGAAAAATATTGAATAGTTTTTTGTCAGCAAACGATCTAACGAGGTCATGGAAAGCAGAGAAATTCGTGTTTTGATGAAATATGAGTTCCACCGTGGAGCCACAACACGGCAGGCAGTCGACAATATCAACAGTGTGTTCCCTACCTAAGTCGCTACGAACGCGACAGTAGCTCGTTGGTTCAAAAGATTTCGTTCTGGAAATTTTGACCTGTCCAATGAACCGCGTGGTCGACCTGAAACTCAGGTGGATAATGATGTCCTGAAAGCCACCGTGGAAGCTGATTCCAGCCAAAGTGCACGTGAATTAGCACTGACTTTCGGTGTATCGAAGAAAATAATCCTGACTCACTTGGCGCAAATCGGCAAGGTGAAAAAGCTGGACAAGTGGGTGCCGCACGAATTGAACGATACACAAAAGCAATGGCGACTTGAAGCATGCCTTTCTCTTTTGTCTCGCAACAAAACCGAACCATTTCTCCATCGAATTGTTACCTGCCATGAAAAATGGATCATGTACGACAATCGCAAGCTGCTCCAAACGAAGCATCCATCAGAAGAAGCTGATAGTGACTGTTTGATGGTCTGGCTCAGGTGTCATCCACCATAGCTTCATGGAACCTGACAGATCGATCGTGGCGGATGTCTACTGCAACCAACTAGACGATATGATGCAAAATCTTGCGATTAAACAGCCGAGATTGGTCAATCGATCAACTCCCATCCTCTTGCACGACAACGCTCAACCTCACACCGCACGAACAACCGTGGCAAAGCTACAACACTTGGAGTTAGAGACTCTCCGTCACCCACCATATTCGCCAGACCTTGCACCCACTGACTACCATTTCTTTCGAAATTTGGACAACTTCTTGTCGGGAAAAAAATTCAATTCCGCAGAGGCTGTGAAAACGGCCTTCCAACAGTTCATCGACTCCCGTGAGCCAGGCTTCTACAGCAAAGGGATAAATGAGCTACCGTTGAAATGGCAAAAGTGTGTCGATAACCTGGGTGCATACTTTGATTAAAAATACAAAGTTTTTATTTGAAAAGAATCGAGTTTTATTTATCAAAATTTTGCTCCATTTCATACTTCACGACCCAATATGTATCCCCTACTATTATTACTCTGCCGCTCGTTATGTAATGTTGAAGCAAATACATAATTTAAAAATAAATACATAATTTTATATATATATATATATATATATATTGTATATATATATATATATATATATATATTATAATTGTGAAATAATTATTACAATTATTTTAATTGCGAAGAAAAAAACAAATGACAATGTATTGTTACGTCCAGAGGAGCTCACGATTCTTTTCTTTTCCTTATCTGGTACACATGTGCACGACTTCCGAAAATCGTTAATGATAGTTAAATAGGATTCTCAGTAAATACTCCAGAATAACAATCAGATATTTACGGACTGATAAAAGTAGCATTTGGCTAAATGAGGCGGCAATCAGTTAGACGAATTTGATATTTTCTGATCCACTTCACTAAAAAACTCACAAAATTAAACAAGCTACAGAAAATAAAGAAAACTATTTACAAAACGCGAGTGAGCGGATGTCGCGACAAGCACTCGTTTTATCTCAATGGGGTAGTAAAAGTCATCCCCTTATCTCCAACAGATGCATCTTACAAAGCATAAATTATCACCACTTCCGATACTGAGAATCCTAAGTCCCCCGTTTCGGAAGATGCTCTCCTATTCGCGGACAAATGTAATTAAATTCTGATTTGTTGCATTTGTTTTAAAATGTTCATAAGTAGGGACAGGAAGGAGACCACGGAAATCTAACGAGGGTTTCTATTCGTCAACTTCCCTTATTCCTCACGCTGGGAGAGGGTAATCCAAAACGATATATAAGCGCGAACTTTGGACAAATCGACGCTCGACGCTCAAAAAAAACACACTCAGTCAGACATACATTCATTCTTTCTTCGCTTGCTAGTTCACCTATTTACTCAGTTACATACTTACGTAGTTGCTCGGTTGTATACTTGCTTATCGAGTCAGTGCAAAAATCTTAACCAAGGAGGCCCAGCAGCAACCACCCTCTTCAACAAATATATCCAGAACCAATTCAGCGCTAATATCTCGCCATCTTCAACGCCAAGGGGGCCCAGCAATAATTTGTATCGATTTGTCCACGCTTTTCAAATAGTAAGTCTTATCTTTTATTTATTAAGTTCCTCTTCCCCCATCTTCCTTTATTGATAATAATTCGCTTCCCTAGTGGAACCCTCCGTCTCGCACAATCACGCTTAATACACACACACATACACACACAATCACGCTTAATGCATCTACATACATAGAACAATCACACTTAATATTATACTAGAGCCGTCACTAAAATGTTTATGTAAGTTTTATCTCCTTTATAATGTACAATAAATTTAATTAATTTTATTTCTTACAAATCCAACTTAATCAATTCCCCCCTCATCACTCACGCTCCTGAATCGCACTTGGTCCCCTCCCGGGTAAAAAGGATTAAGTTCCTTTACCAAAAAGGGGACCGACGAGCGGGCATTTGGACCAGAAATAGCGTAAAATCGACCCCTGGTGGTCGTTGACCTATCTTTGGCTCACCCGCAGGCTCGCTCGACCCGAGACTCTTGCTCTTAAGGCACCTATTTTCGGGATACAAGTGTTACGCCCTTCCTTCGGCCCATCCTTCCTCGGGCCTGGACGTAACATACGTAAATTTTGGGGGCTTGTCCGGGATTGATATGTGCGATTCAAGGAAACGGGGATGAGTGACGGGACTCGAGGTAAAGCCGATAAAAAGGAAGTAGAAAAATTTTATAAACTCGCTTTAGAAGAGAAAAAATCTAAACCTAAAATTGAAATTACATCATCTACTCCTGGTTTACCTCATACATCTACTCCAAAAAGAACTGTAGGGTCTATACCAAGACATTTTGATCTTTCTTTAGAGAACACAGACACAAGCATAAACAATACTATTCTAATAGCCAACACGCCCGAGCCAAACTCTGACAATTCTAGTGATATAACTTGCCAAGAATATTGTACACTTACTAATACTCTTATTTATAAAGCAGAAAAAGATTTTGATAGATCCGAAACCATGACTCACCAAAACCCATTTGCTACCTTAAAATACGCGGTTGAAGCCGTTCCTTTTTTCGATGGTAAAAACATTCCGCTCAGTTATTTTATTGAAGAATGTGAAGAAGCTAAATCCATGTTATCTAAAGAAGCTGAAGCACAATTTACTAAAGTTATAAGAACCCGAATAGTCGGCGAAGCCCGACGAACCATCCAAGATCAAGATTTTGACACAGTATCTAATTTAACTTCATATCTAAAACAAATTTACGGACCTTCCAAAAATGTATATAAATTACAAGGAGAATTAGGACGCATTTACCAAAAAAATGAAGAAGATGTAGTCACGTATGCAAATCGAGTAAAATTATTAGGAAAACAGATTTTAGAAGCATACCGCAGTACTAGTCGTTCTTTACCTGACCAAAATATGAAAGCATCATTAGAAGGAGACATGTGCAAATGTTTTATACGAGGACTCAAACCCGAAATAGAACAGAGAATCGCGCGAGACTTAAATGTGCATGGAACCGTCGCTGACGCCTTAAGGATAGAAAGAGAGCTTCAAGCAATAACAGATTTACGACAGGGACAAGACACTAACTCAGGTCAAAACAAACCGCGAATACGAGAAACTTGTCAGATCTGTTATAAGGAGGGACACGTGGCTAGCAACTGTAGGAAGCTCACACAATCATCCTCTTTAGGTCAAATTCCAGGAGCTTTAGGAACCGAAATTCTGATTTGCCAAATTTGTAAAAAACGCGGACACAGTGCAGATAAATGTCACTTGCGCGATCCTCAATATCGCCAGTAAATGTAATCCAGCAGCGAATTATAATTTGTCAAATATGTTCTAAAAATGGACACGACGCGAAACTATGTCGTCAAAACAACAACAATAATCAAGCCAACAAAACCTCTGTAATTTGTCAATGATGCGATAAACCTGGTCATTCCGCTAATAATTGTTGGAAGAAACAAAATGAACAATGCAATTCTACAAATAAAACAACCGTTACTTGTCAAATTTGCAACAAAATCGGACACGTCGCTAAGGACCAACTCTTTTTGTCGATACTGTAAGGAACAAGGGCATTCTTGAAAACTGTCAATTACGGATCGCGAGTAATAATCGTCGAAAAGAAAAAGACCAAGGAAACTATATGAGCAGAATGGACTACAATGGGCCCTCGACGTCGGGTGTGCGACAAGAGTCCGAGCGAGCTTCACACCCGTCCACTCAGCAGGATGCCAAATAAATCAACGAAACCCAGATGTACGACCTGTGACAGTGACCCTCGCTAAAGACAGTCGCCTACTGTTCAGGTCCAGCTCACCAAAACATCCGCTCATATAACTCTCATGCTAGATACAGGATCCGGACCGAATATAATTAAAGAAAAATTCACACCTAAAAATATTCAAATAAATTTTGATAATATTTTGAAATTAAATGGTATAAATAACTGTAGGGACAATTGTCTCCTACTCCGCCCGCGTTATACACACACGCACACATGTTCAGAAATCCTACCAGCTTTCTAATTCCCGCATGCATGCATCCGCTTCCACCTCTACAGATTTACAACCCTTGCATGTTCCGCAGCCGTATAGATTGCCATGTAACATTTGGCAAACACACGGCTTTTCCTTACGCAATCCGTCCCTTGTAAAATTTCTCCTTCCATAAGTAAAAAACTCCTCTCGGTTCATGCATGCCGAACCCGGATTTTTCTAGAGACCAATAACATTTCCGCCTCGAGACACATCGCGGACAGTACGCTCGCATACAGTACACATCCACACCTACGCATAGTATACAGGCCTTCGTAATTGTAATTAGAAGAAAATACAGAATTATTGTTTAACATAACGTTCGGTCTTAATTGTGTCTTACCCACAAATTGGTGACCCCGACGTGATTCTTTTCTTTTTCGCGAACCGCGAGTGATCTGCACAGTGCATCGTAGTGCTTGTCGCTTTGAGATTTTCAATATGGCTCACAACAACGGTAGTGGTGTCATGGACCGTGAAACGGCGAACCCGTCGCGTGCATCATCGATCGATCGAGTGTCAGTTAAAGTGCCACCGTTCATACCCACGGATCCGGAGTTGTGGTTCAGGATGCTGGAGGGCGGTTTCGTAGCTGCCGGAATAACCCAGGACAGTACCAAATATGGCCACGTTATCACAGCCCTCGACCAAAGGTATGCTCTGGAGGTCCGTGATATACTTATGAGAGAGGAACAATCATACGAGCTTTTGAAAACCGAATTGATCAAGCGCCTTGGCTCTTCGCGTGAGCAGAACACGCGCCGACTATTAGAAAACGAGCCTCTCGGAGATCGCAAGCCGTCGCAGTTTCTCCGACATCTTCGCGGCCTCGCCGGTACGGAGTTTCCGGAGGACATCTTGCAGACACTCTGGCTGGGCCGTCTGCCTAGACATGTCCAAGCACTCCTTGCGGCTCATCGGAATCTCACGCTCGATAAGCGAGCCGATATCGCGGATTCGATCGCGGACTTGTACGGCCCGGTAGGGCTCATCGCCGAGACGACAGCCACCGCACCTCAGCCTGCCCGAGCTCATGGTGATGATGTAACGCGCGTGATGACGGAGGTGGTACAGAGACTCGCAGCCATCGAAGTCAACTTCCAAGGAGCGCGTCATCTACTAGCGGAACCTGCGAAGCCTGCGGAAGGTCGCGCTCGCGCTCTCCGTCGCGCTTGCGCTCCCGATCGCGTACGCGGTCACGGAGCCGACGTCCTGGTGCAGCTAGCGACATATGCTGTATCACTGGTAATACGGCGATCAGGCAAGAAATTGCGAAAAGCCGTGCAAATACGACGACAAATCTTCGGGAAACGAACAGGGCAGTCGCTAATGGCGGCCGACGACATCAGCCCCGCGATATCGCGCCGCTTCTTTGTCAGCGACCGATCCACAAAGCTGCAATTCTTAATTGATACAGGAGCCGACGTGTGTATGTTTCCACGCTCGCACCTGCCGGGACCCCGTACAAAATCAAGCTATGAGCTCTCCGCGGCGAACGATACAACTATTGCTACGTTCGGAACGATAGCGCTCACACTGGACTTCGGACTGCGGCGGCAATTCACCTGGAGGTTTGTCGTTGCCGCTGTGTCCAAGCCGATCATCGGCGCAGACTTCCTCGTACACTATGGGCTCTTGGTGGACATGAGGAACCAGCGGCTGTTGGACGCGACCACTCAGCTCACCTCTCATGGAAGGGTGATTGAGTGTGACATTCCGAGCGTTAAGACTGTTTCAGGCTCATCGCAGTATCATGAACTCCTCCACCAATTTCCGGAGGTGTCACGACCGGACGGAGCCCCCAAGGCCGTAAGTCACTCGACGAGGCATTATATCACTACCACACCAGGGCCACCCGTCGCACAGAGACCACGTCGCCTTTCAACGGAGAAGTTGAAGGCGGCGAAGAAGGAATTCGAGGCCATGCTACGCCTGGGAATCGCTCGCCCGTCACAAAGCTCCTGGGCATCGCCCTTGCACATGGTATCGAAAAAGAGCGACGACTGGCGGCCTTGCGGAGATTATCGCGCCCTGGACGCGAGAACTTATCCAGATCGATATCCAGTGAGGCACATCCAGGATTTCTCCCAGTCACTTCGTGGGAAAAACATTTTTTCCACCATCGATCTGGTACGAGCCTTCAATTAGATTCCGGTCGCGGAGGAGGACATTCCAAAGACAGCCATTACGACGCCTTTCGGACTCTTCGAGTTCGAATTCATGACCTTCGGTTTGCGTAATGCAGCGCAGACTTTCCAGCGCTTTATTGACCAGGTGCTGCAAGGGCTGGAGTTCTGCTACGCGTACATCGACGATATCCTCATCGCATCAACGTCAGAGGTAGAACATCTGAAACACCTGAGAGTTCTGTTTGAGCGGCTGAAGAAGTATGGTGTCGTCATCAACCCAGCAAAATGCGTATTTGGACAGCCCGAAGTTAAATTTCTCGGCTACCTCGTTTCTGGCGCAGGGACTCGCCCGCTACCAGAAAAGGTCGACGCCATACGAGCCTATCCACGACCCGATACCGTGAAAAAATTACGACAATTCTTGGGCATGTTGAATTTTTATAGAAGATTCTTACCCAAGGCTGCAGAGATTCAAGCACCGCTTAACAACCTGCTGCTAGGCAATGTTAAAGGGAAGTCGCCAGTCAACTGGACATCAACGTCTATAGAAGCATTTGAATCAAGCAAGGAATGCTTAGCCCAAGCAACCTTGCTGGCTCATCCCGAGCCCGATGCACCGCTCGCAACTTTCAGCGACGCGTCAGACTACGCAGTCGGAGCAGCCCTCCAACAACGGATCGGAGATGCCTGGCAACCCCTTGAATTCTTTTCCAAAAAGCTAAGTCCTGCGGAAGCAAAATACGGAGCCTACGATCGGGAGTTACTTGCTATTTACCTAGCAATCAAGCACTTCAGGCACACCGTGGAGGGACGGTTGTTCACAGTCTACACGGACCACAAACCTCTCGTCTATGCGTTCCACAAGAAGACGGCCCAATGTTCACCTCGGCAGTTCAGACACCTGGATTTCATCGGACAGTTCACCACCGATATCCGCCACGTTTCCGGGGAGGACAACGTGGTAGCAGACGCTCTGTCGCGCGTAGAGGAAGTTCAGCGTACCCTCGATTTCGAAGCCTTGGCAGCAGCCCAATAAGAAGATGAAGAGCTCCGGCGATACCTGGAGGAAGACTCCACCCTCGTACTGAAAAAGGTGTGCATCCCTGGCACCAACGTGGCAGTATTTTGCGACATCTCATCACAAACAGTGCGGCCCTTTGTTACCCAAGAGTTTAGGAGAGTCGCATTCGACTCACTGCACCAGCTGTCTCACCCGGGAATCAACGCGATGGTCAAGCTCGTAACTCAGCGTTACGTATGGCCGTCGGTCAAATCTGATTGCAGACAATGGGCCCGCAGCTGCATCCAATGCCAACGCGCCAAGATCTCTCGCCATGTCTCCTCACCTGTCGGCACATTCGCACCACCTTCTGCCAGGTTCGAACATATACATATAGACATCATAATCATGCCACTGTCAGAGGGATGCCGATACTGCCTGACTACTGCCTGGTAGACCGATACTCTCGCTGGCCAGAAGCTGTTCCCCTGCACGACCAAGAAGCTTCAACTGTCGCACGTGCTCTCTACGATGGATGGATATCTCGGTTTGGCACGCCATTGAGAATAACCACGGATCAAGGTAGGCAGTTTGAGTCATATCTTTTCAAGCAATTGAATTACTTGTTAGGTACGACTCACCTGAGAACAACCGCATACCACCCTTCAGCCAACGGCATGGTTGAACGGTTACACCGTCAACTAAAAGCAGCAATCATGTGCCAACAGCAACATCGATGGACACAGAGCCTTTCTACCGTCTTGCTGGGCATCCGCTCAGCCTGGAAAGAAGACCTGCAAGCCACGGCAGCCGACATAGTCTACGGGCAGTCGCTACGTCTTCCGGGCGAGTTCTTAGGATCTCTACACCGCGACAACGCAACAGACAACGTAACAGATTTCGTCAAGGAGCTACGCCAACACCTGAGGGAATTGAGACCGACGAAGGTATCTCGTCATGGTACGGGTAAGACGTTCGTGTTCAAGGACCTTGCTACCTCGGAGGAAGTCTTTGTACGCCACGATAGTCTCAAACAGCCTCTGCAACAACCGTATGACGGTCCATACAAAGTAATTAAACGAGCAGAGAAGACGTTCGTGGTTTGCATGAACGGCCGTGACGTTACGGTTTCCATCGATCGCCTTAAACCAGCGTACATCATGGCCGATGATCCACTCGTCTCTCAGGAAAGCAACAACGATCAGAACCTTTCAGGCCCCTCCGAAAAGGACGCAGTAATCACAGACCTACCAGATACACACAAACACACACAGCAGAAAACAACACTAGAAAACTCGACCAAGCACATAACCAAATCAGGCAGACGTGTCCGCTTCCCGGACCGGCTACAGGGAGGATTTTCATAAATTCTCATATATCGTTAAACACTAGCAGGGGGGTACTGTAGGGACAATTGTCTCCTACTCCGCCCGCGTTATACACACACGCACACATGTCCACACATGTTCGGAAATCCTACCAGCTTTCTAATTCCCGCATGCATACATCCGCTTTCACCTCTACAGATTTACAACCCTTGCATGTTCCGCAGCCGTATAGATTGCCATGTAACATTTGGCAAACACACGGCTTTTCCTTACGCAATCCGTCCCTTGTAAAATTTCTCCTTCCATAAGTAAAAAACTCCTCTCGGTTCATGCATGCCGAACCCGGATTTTTCCAGAGACCAGTAACTTTTCCGCCTCGAGACACATCACGGACAGTACATATCGCTCGCATACAGTACACATCCACACCTATGCATAGTATACAGGCCTTCGTAATTGTAATTAGAAGAAAATACAGAATTATTGTTTAACATAACGTTCGGTCTTAATTGTGTCTTACCCACATAACTATCCTGTTTACACACTTGGAGAAATTATGTTAACACTTTTTGGAAAATCTGTATCTTTTCACATTGTATCCGACGACTTTCCGATTCCGCAATCCGGAATACTTGGAAATGATTTTTTCAAGCAAACTTCTTCAAAAATAGATTACGCGGAGGGACATCTAGACATTTCTGGAATTAATGTGCCTTTCTTTTCCCCCGAAACTATTACAGTGCAACCGAGATCCGAGTCATTATTTTACGTAAGAATAGTCAATCCTGAAATAAAAATAGGATACATACCGAAGTTAAAAGTAGAGCACGGAATTTATCTAGGGGATACAATAGTGGGAAACGTTTCTGGAAAGGCTTATTTGAATATCATAAGCACTTTAGACGAAGAGGTGGAAGTTCGTGTGCCAACATTATATTTAAAACCATTAGACAAATTATTCAATGATCATAATTCGAACATTGAAATATTCGACAAGGAGAAATCAACAAGATCATTGGAGGATTCCAGAAAAATCGATGAAACTCAAATTAATTTCATAAATGAAGATGGTTTCACAATCAATGATAACATTATTCTTAATGAAGATGCTGAAAGCGGCAATAAAATCCAAAAAGGAAACAAAGACGAAACACTTGAAAATATAAAACAAAAAGGGATAAATGAAAATAAAGAAATCAAAATTAAAACTTATCCAAATAAAAATTCTAGTTTAACAATCCCTGAAAAGAGAAGTTACCAAATCTCTTATGAAAATTTTAATAATTTAACCATCCTTGGAGGGGGAAATTACCAAATCTCTTTAGAAAAAAATAATTCTGGAATTTCGGAGGAAAGTTTCCAAACCTCGTCAGAAAATTCCAGCTCCGTCAATTGCAAGGAGGGAAATTACCAAACCTCTTTAGAAAAAAGTAATTCTGGAATTTCGGAGGGAAGTTTTCAAACCTCGTCAGAAAATTCCAGCTCCGTCAATTGCAAGAGGGAAATTACCAAACCTCTTTAGGAAAAATTAATTCTTGAATTTCGGAGAGAAGTTTCCAAACCTCGTCAGAAAATTCCAGCTCCGTCGATTGCAAGGAGGGAGGTTACCAAATCTCACTACGAAAATCGACACCTTATCCTAAAAAGAAAAGAAGTTCTTTATCCTCTCTAGACTTTACATCTCCAAAGGATGGATTATTTACAAGAAAAAACGATAATAATAAATTAGAAACCTCCTATGTTATAATAAAAGACCTCGTTCAAGAGGCTCAAGAACATAATTCAAACATTAGAAAAATCGAAAATTCTCGAAAAATTAATCACAAGAATAAGCCGTCTTCGAAACTTTTTACGTCCTTATGTAATAAATCTCAAGAAATAATAGATAAATTTACGAGAAAACATAAATCTAAACACGAGATTGACATTACAACTTCTGAGTCGCATCATTGCTTGGTACTTTCCGGGGAAACTAAGGAAGATCGACTTTCTAAAATTATTGACTCATTGCGATTAGAGCATTTAAATGGAAAAGAACAGGAAAACATAATAAAATTAATAACGAATAGTCAAGATTGTTTCCACATTCCTGGAGAAAATTTAACCGCAACTCACGTTTTGCAACATCGAATAACGACCACCGATGATCACTCGATAAATACTCGGCAATATAGATTTCCTCAAATACATAAAGAAGAAATAAACAAGCAGATAGAGGACCTCCTACAGGGAGGCATAGTGAAACATTCGCAGTCGCCTTACAATACGCCCATATGGATCGTGCCTAAGAAAGACGATTCTAAAGGAAATAAACGCTGGAGAATGGTTCTCGATTTTCGAATCTTAAATGAAAAAACTATTGGAGACGCTTACCCACTACCTAATATTGTTGATAAACTAGATCAACTAGGGGGAGCGCAATATTTTTCCATATGCGATCTCGCATCTGGATTTTATCAAATAAAAATGGATTCTGCCGACAGTCACAAAACCGCTTTTACAACTCCTTTCGGACCAAAAATAGAGTAAAATCGACCCTTATGATCGTTGACCTATCTTTGGCTCACCCGCAGCCTCGCTCGACCCGAAACACTTGCCCTTAAGGCACCTGTTCTCGGGATACAAGTGTTACGCCCTTCCTTCGGCCCATCCTTCCTCGGGCCTGGACGTAACAGTATAATTCTCTAAAAAATTTCTCTTTAAAATTATTTTAATTGATATTAATACTTTGTAATATAAAAAGATTTGTTCTACAATTTCTGATAATCAATGTCTATTCGATTTTGTTTTAGATTTTGTTTTATAATTATTTATTATTTTATATAATTTATTTTCATAAAATTATAGATATTGGCACTTCAACAAAAATTCCGCATTATTTAGAAAATAAATATGCGTATGTATCTTTTTGTAAAAATTTATTTTAATCAATTTTAAATCAGTTTTTAAAGTATTTACATTCTATCTTACTGAGTTTTCTTTCAGCCGCAAATGATAAGGAGAGCGGGTTATCGCGCAGAGGCTCATGTTATAATGACAGAGGATGGCTATTTACTGATATTACACCGTATTCCAGGTGGTAACAATTCTCTACTTGTGCTGATAATGCACGGTATTTTTAGCAGTTCCGTTGATTGGATTGTTTCTGGCAAAGACAAAGCACTCCGTACGATCTTTTAATCAATCTTTAAGAAATATTTCGAGGCTACATCTGGATATATATGTATCTGAATTGATATGACTTTATCGGAAAAATATCTAAAAGAAACTCTCGAATTGAAATGTCAAAAAAAATTTATAATATATTTTTAATTGTAATTGTTCGCGAGTGAGCGCGGATTGCTGCGACAGCGCAAAGTTTTGAAAACGCGGCAGACGGATGGCCGCGAGCAGATTATTTAACGCAAAAAACTTTACACGACACGTAATTCTTTTTTTGTTTTTTTTTTGAGTTTTATTTTCACCACACAATTAATAACAGTTTACACAAAAAAATGAACATATATTTCAGGTGCCAAAATAATAAAGAGAAGTCCGAGTGAGAAGCGATCGTTATATTTGCGGTTAGACAAAGCGGTTTTGCAAAGCGAAGCGGTTTTCAGAATACTGCGAGCAGCGATAAGTGCGAGACTTGGCGGGTCCACGCGCGGTGGCCATTATAAAGCGAGCGGATTTTTGGGCCCGCTTCGACGTGGACCAATTAATTTAATATTTTAGCGGTGACATTATCGCGGCGTGTGTCATTGGTTGTTGATGACGTCTCCCGTTGGATGTCGTTTATTTTCCATGCGCGCAATCTTTTAAGATCAGCTGATTGGCGATCAGCTGATCGTGACGGATGGGCGCGCATGCCCATGAGCGGCGCAAATTTCAACGGCGGTTGACAATAATATTGTCTGCGGTGATGATTAGCGTTTTTCTGGTGGCAAAAAAGGCGAGATAACTCGAGCGTTCGAGTTTTTTTTAACAAATAGTCCTTTCGAGAAGATTCTCGACGCCCGTTAATTTTTAAATTCTCGCTTATTTATTAGCGAAAACATGCGAATTTCGCTATGCGATTTTTTGACTAGAATGATTATTTTAATTTTGAACAGTAATACAACTTCCAACACATTTTACTTTTCGAAAATTTTTAAAATTCATCAGATAACACATATACTTATATATATATTATAATTTACATATTTGTGATATATTTAGAATTGCTTATTTAACGTATTACATAATGATTGAATTATACATGAATTCGCGATCTTAATTTATTTTTAAAAATACTAGCATATAAAGATATTGTAAAATAAGGGTAATATATTGTACGAGGATATTATATGAGAAGATTATAGAATAAATCGTATAATAAATGTAGCAAATAAACCTTTTTTTTACATTTTAGCTTACTTATTAGCGGATCGAAGATATGATGTTTGGTTGAGAAATTTTCGTGGTAATACCTACTCTAGAGCGCATATTTCCTTATCGCCGTCAGACCCAAAATTTTAGGATTTCAGATAAAATGATGCTTGAGAAATGACATAATAATGTAACAATATTTGATTTAATTTGATATCAGAGACTTGATCTATATATTTAATCATATCTACTTATTTAATCATATGCAACAGTCATTTTAAAATATCATTTATCTCGAGATATCCTCTATATAAGTATATAAGTGTTTCTATACAGGGTGTCCTATTTTAATGTCCCACCCCAAAAAATTTTCTTATTTTTAATTTTAGAAAAAGATGTTTCAGACAAAAGTTGTATGGTTTCAAGGAGGACATAAGATGGTGTCATTAGTTTTACCTTGAAGAGTCACATGAAGTTTACGTGAAGGTCATTTTGAATTTCTTAAATGTAACATCCTATATATTTTTGCATATTCTTGTAGCTTATCTCGAAAACTTTCCAAAACAGTATAAATACACATTTTTTCATCAAGTACTTTTCAAGTTATGAGGCTTGAAATCATTTCTTAATTTTACATAAACCATAAAATATCTTGTAAAATTTTTCGATTATCTTACCTTAATACTTTTATATACAAAATAATGAAAGAAATCAATTGGTGTAAAGAAAACAACTGTGTGTTTTCTTTACATCAATTGATTTCTCTCATTATTTTGTATATAAAAGTATTAAGGTAAGATAATCGAAAAATGAATATTTTACAAGATATTTTATGGTTTATGTAAAATTAAGAAATGATTTCAAGCCTTATAACTCGAAAAGTATTTCACGGAAAAATAATTTATTAGTGTTTTGGAAAGCCTTCGAGATAAGCTACAAGAATATGCAAAAATATATAGGGTATTCCATTTAAGAAATTCAAAATGACCTTCACGTAACCTTCATGTGATTCTTCAAGATCAAACTAATGGCACCATCTCATGTCCCCCTTAAAACTATACAACTTTTGTCTGAAACATCTTTTCCTAAAATTAAAAATAAGAAAGTTATTTGGGGTGGAACATTAAAATGGAACACCCTGTATAAGATTCTTTATACACGGTGTTTCGCATAAGCAGATATCTTACTGCATTTCTTATAAAAAATTATATGTTTTTTCGCTGAGCGAAATTTATAATATATTTTAAAAACTTTTTAAAAAAGAAATACTTATTTTCTCACATGATTGTATATTTATACAATTCATATCAAATGCTCCATCACAGCTTTAGTGAAATGGGCATCTACGACTTACCCGCAATGATTACATTTATCACAAATATAAGCTCACAATCATTACATACGTATATCGGTTATTCTATGGGCACAACTACTTTTTATATAATGGCATCAGAGCGTCCGGAAATCGCTCGAATGGTGCAAATGATGATTAGTCTCTGTCCAGTGGCCTTTGTAAATCATGTGCGAAATTCGGCACGAAATCTTGCGCTTTCTTGGAAGGTAAAATTATAAATAAATAAAAATAATCTCATTTTTAATCACACACATATAAATTATATACATACATCAGAGTCCTATTTTTTAAATATTATTTTTAGATGATAGATATTGAAATATTTCTTTAATATAAATGTTGAAATCCTAATGATTCTTTAGTTCAATCAATTGAAAAACTACAGATAGCCAAACAAATAATGTAGAACAGTGTTTTATTAAATTCGGTATAAAATATATGTATACATATAACAGGCTATACGAGACAAAAACGAAATTCATAGAACTCTCTTTCTCTCACGCTCAATATCTATCGCACTGTCTTTTCTGTCCTTACTTCTCGCACACTCGATACACTCTTGCTCGCGCGTCTCTCCTTATACTCTCCTTGCTCGCACGTATAACGCGTGTCTCGTTATTATTGGTCGATACCAACAATCAATGCCGCACGCGCGACAACCGACCGCTAAATCCAACATCCTACACTCGGCCATTCTGAAATAAAGGTCGCCTCGACCGTTCGTCGTTCTAATCGTCTTCCGATATATCTTCATAATTGTCGTCCTGCATCCAAGGCTTCATATAGTCGGCCGCTGATGAGGTCTGGATTGGACCCTCACTTTCGCCGACTTTGCGTAAAAGATAGCGGTGGTTGCGTAAAACTTTTATAATTTCGTAAGGCCCAAGGTATTTGTGCGCCAATTTTAAATGAGGACCTTGCTGTGCACGTTTAATTGCGACGAAATCTCCCTCACGATAGCTCAGAGGGTTTATCCTCTTCTTATCATAGGTTTTCTTATTTTCCTTCTGGATCTTCTCGATATATTTCCTCTTGCCTCCATTCCCAGCTCCGTTCGATTGTCGTCGAAGGACATAACGATCTCATCTTCAAGTAGTTCTCTAATATCCGGGTTATCTCTGAAGCGCGGATGAACGCCCAACAATACTTGAAAAGGCATCCCGATGCGGCAGCGTCATTTCGATGCTCCTCTGCACTGTCGCATTCAGGCACATTTGCACAGCGCTTAAATGTTTATACCATTCACTCGGCTTAGGGGCCGACAACTTGGTTAGCAAAGGCACCAGCGTGCGATTTACCCGCTCAACTTGACCATTTGCTCGAGGCACTCCCGTTGTTATCAGCTGGTGTTCGATGCCCTCCGACTGGCAATACTCTTTAAATTCCTTTGATGTGAAGGCCGTATCTCTGTCTGATATAATTCTTCTTGGATTACCAAATGTGTGTGACTGTCTCCGTAATCGCTCTATTGCTTCCGCTGCGCTCGTCGATCTGTTTGCATACAATCAGGTAAATTTCGAAAATGCATCCACTACAACAAAAATGTGAACGTAACCTTTTTTTGTTGATTGCAAAGGGCCTAAGTAATCGATATGGAAAGTATCAAGTGGCATATCTCCCTTGCCAATCGGGCTCAAAAAACATTCAGCTTTTCCGTGCTTTCGCTCCGCCAGAATACATGGAATACAATTTCGCAACACGCCTTCGACCTTGAGGCGCAGGTTAGGAATCCAGTAGTCCTTTCTCTCTAGTGCCTCCGTCTTAACGATTCCAAAATGTCCTTGCTCGTGCGTCTTCCTAATTATCTGCGACTGCATGGCCTTAGGAACGATCAGTCTAATATCGCCATCGTCCTCCTTGTATAGCAATCCACCACAAATCAAGTAACCTTCTAAATGATCTCGCTCGATGGCCTTAAATATTTCCTTTAAATTATTATCCGCGCTCTGAGCTTTCTTTAATCGCGCAAGCATTCCTCTCTCACATTCGCTCGTTATCAAACATATTGGCAAAGAATTTCGGCATCGACATGCGCCATATTTTTGCCCGGCCTATGCTCTATTTCATATTGAAATTCCTCTAACAATAACGCCCATCTAGTCACTCGCACGCAGAGGTCTCGTTTTGTCATTGTTTGCGCAAACGCTCGACAATCTGTTATAATTGTGAATTTTATCCCTAACAAGTACGCGCGAAATCGCTTTAATGCTTTAACTGCATTGCTAAAACTTCAAGTTCGTAACTCGGATATTTCTCTTCTGCCGTCTTGCCGTTCGCATAATATACCGGATGCAGCAATTGATTCGTATTGTCTTTTTGCAGAAGTATCGCTCCGAAACCGTACATGGACGCGTCGGCATACAGCTCGGTTTCTGCTTCTACTCGAAATAAACTTAATACTGGCCTCTCACTTAGCATAACCTTTAATCGCTCGAAAGCATTTCTCTCAGCTGCACCGAACTGAAACCTCGCATCCATGTTCAATAGGTTCGACAGCGGACGCGCACTGTACTATAACTCGGGATAAATTTTCGGAAATAGCCGCTCAAGCCCAAAAAGGATTGCACCTGTCGCGCGTTTTCAGGTTCCGGAAAACCTAAAACCGCTTTAATTTTTCCTTCTGATGGCCGTATCATGCCGTTTTCGACGATGTGTCCAAGGAATTCCATCACGCGACGTAAAAAAACCATCCGTTTTTTAAACGGCTTGACTCGCGGTATCGAAAACAATTTTCAGATTTTTCAATCCGTTGTCTTCATTTTTTGAGAGTACAATTAAATCGTCCATATACACTGATACAATTTTCTGCTTCATTAAATCTCTAAAAGTTGCGTTAATAAATCTTTGAAAAACGGAAGGAGAATTACACAAACCAAAGGGAACTCTTAAAAATTCGTATTGTCCGTCCGGTACAATAAAAGATGTATACTTCACACTTGACTCGTCCATTCGCACGTGGAAAAACCCGTTCTTTAAATCGATAGTACTAAAAACTCTTGCGTCCTGCAAGTGATCTAACTGATCTTCAATGAGGGGAAGAGGGTATCTATCTTTAATTATTTTTTTATTTAACATTCTGTAATCTATGCATAATCTACGCATAATCTATGTAGACCATTCTTTTTCTTTACAAGAACAACGGGAATCGCAAAATCAGAGACGGACTCTCGGATTATACCCTCTCTCTTCCACTCATCGATTTGAGCATTTACAATATCTCTTTCGTACTGCGAAAGTCATCGAGCTTTCTGGTAAACAGGCTCTTCATCCTTCAAAATGATCGTCATTTTGATATCTGTTTCTCGCATTTGGACCGACTTATAATTGTTTACCAAGTTTTCCACAACATGCTTGTGCTCAAGTTCTGATAACACGTCGACGTCTATTGTACTTGGATCGTGTATAACATCAATCATAAACATCTCGGGTCGCGTCCTGCTGCCAACCGTTAACTCGCGAACCGGATTTATTGAAATTACGCCCTTTTTCAAATTCATTTCTACCATATCGATAAAATCTGCACCGATGATCAAATCACACGGTATAACATCATCGGGCGCGACTCGGATAAATATCGGACTTGCCCGCCGATCATAATGTTCGCCTGAAATTCGCCTAATATTTTCGCGCTGAAACCGCCTATTCCGCAGAACTCCATATCCGCCGCTCCCATCTTCGATGATCCTATCATCGTATATTCATTCGATCGTAGTATCGATATATCGCTTCCGGTGTCTATCAGCCGCAATGACTCGGCCGCTTAATGTCACTTCTTGCAGATACTTTTTACGAGGCATCCGCGAGACCAACGCAACAACAGATTTTTCCGCATCGCCATTATTAATTTTCTTTTTACATTTGGAAGCTATATGATCACGCGCGCCGCATCCGAAGCACTTGACTCCTAAAGTTTTTGTCGGGCAATTTACACCGATGTGTTCACGTTCGCCACAATTATAACACCGCTTATCGTCTATTGGAGTTTTCCTCCTTTTGTCGCTTATCCCTTTATTCAAGTCACCGCTATGCCGACTTGAATATGTCGCTTCTCGATTGCGCAACGTTATCCTTTCAAAAGCTTTTAATAGGCTCTCTACAGATGAGAATCCCTCGATGCGTGCCTGATCGCGCATCATGATGTCCGGTATACCCTCTATAACGTATTCCAGCTGTTCGTCCTTCTCGACCGGTACTTTGTTGCCCATAATAGTTTTATTATGCAGATACTCCTGGAACGTCTCGTCCTTCTTCCATGTACGATTCTCAAATTGTCTCCGCAAATATATATAGTTTACTCTCATGATGTCGAAACATAGTTCCCAACT
Source organism: Camponotus floridanus (assembly GCF_003227725.1). Lineage (NCBI taxonomy): Eukaryota > Metazoa > Arthropoda > Insecta > Hymenoptera > Formicidae > Camponotus > Camponotus floridanus. The sequence goes on from NW_020229289.1 coordinate 220,215, forward strand.
CCTCTAGAAATCTCTCGAAGGACATCTCAATGTACTCCGGCCTTGAATGAAACCATTCGAATGCTCGTTTTTTTTAACCGCATTCCAATCAAAAGCTTCGCACAATCGTCATCTAGGCGATACGTCGCCTTCAGAAATCTTAGTCGCTTTTCCCATGTATCGTAATTGTTAGACACGCCGTCAAAACCATCCAATAGATCAGCCACCGTCGTTAAATTTACTCGTGGTCGTGTGCGAGACATCTCTCCATCGCCGAACATCGTCACTTCCATCGCTCCACCGGCAGGATTTCTCTCTAATTGTCCGCGCAATTAAAATTTCGCAAGTAAAATTTCGCGCTGTGCGAGATCAAGCTCACGCTCAGCAAGCTCTCTTTCTCGCTTATAGAGCTCAATCTCTCGACGTTGTATATCCTCTCGCGATGCGCTCTCTCGCAACGCGTTCTCTCGCAAAATGCTCTCATGCGCTTCATCCTGTATATCCTCGACACCACCAGACGCGATGCTCTCCATCCAGGAACCCGTTGGATCAGCCCTTTGTAAACGTAGAATCAGCTCCGACTTGGCACCTGCTGTCGACAGTCCGCGTGCCTTCAGCTTCTCCTTCAATACCACAACCGTTAAATTACTTTGTTCAGACATTCTTTCACTATCTTTCGCCACGTGTTCACTTCCGGAAAGATCGAACCTTCTCGCCGCCTGTTATATCCCGGACGAGCCCCCAAAAATGATGTAGAATAGTGTTTTATTAAATTAAAATTCAGTATAAAATCTATATATATATATATATATATATATATATATATATATATATATAAAACAGGCTATACGAGACAAAAACGAAATTCATAGAACTCTCTTTCTCTCACGCTCAATATCTATCGCACTGTCTTTTCTGTCCTTACTTCTCGCACACTCGATACACTCTCGCTCGCGCGTCTGTCCTTATACTCTCCTTACTCGCACATATAACGCGTGTCTCGTTATTATTGATCGATACCAACGATCGATGCCGCACGCGCGACAACCGACCACTAAATCCAACATCTTACATATATATATATATATATATATATATATATATATACATATATAATCACAATCATAAAATTTCGCTTCGATTATTCAAAAACACAAATTAGATATATCATCATATTATTTGATTTTGTACAATCATGAAAACGGATGTGATATTTTTTAATAATAATCGAAATTGCATGGAAAGTAAGATTACAAAATTTAATTTTCATTGATACATGTAACATTAAGATTAAACCTAAAAATAATCAGAATCAATTTAGAAATATTCTAGAAATATTTTTTCTACATTAAGATTTATTGAGTCGTTTGGAAAATAAGATAAGCATTAATTTAAGTATATCGGCTAAATAGTATCGACTTAGTAAGGCATCTTTTATGTTCTTTCTTAATGCTATAATATTTTTCAGACAAAATTTGAAATTTGGTCTAGCATCCGCTGCATTCCAGCAATTTAGCATCAACTGGTACAATGGTGACGGACAGTTAAGAATCATCGACAACCTGCCTCCAGCACATACATAATTTACCACTTCTTCATTAGCCTTGGCACTATAAGGTTGCTCACCCAACGATGTAATTTCCCACATTAATACAAATTACCAAACATCGCTTTGAGAAGTAAATTTTCTGATCATCAAAGATTCGGGTGCCATCCAGCGAACAGGAAGCAAACCTTCTCCTTTCTAAAACATGATTTTAACAAACATTTAACTTTCTGGTTCAAGTTGTTCATTTTTAGAATATGTGCAAAATAAAAAACGTTTATTTATTTCTTGCTGTATATAAAAAACTATTTATATTCTATATTACTTAAAGAAACAATGCAGTATACTATTATGATAAAAAAATGGAAAGTATTTTTTAAAAAATTCAATTTTTAATCATTAAATGTTTTCATAATTGTATTTACCAAGCGATAATAATCATCCTTGTAGATATCTCTAGCTAGTCCAAAATCTCCAATTTTGATGACACCATCCTCGCGATTTCTCGAAGATACTAAACAATTGCGACACGCTAGATCTCTATGTACGAAACGCAACTCTTCCAAGTAGCAACAACCTCGCACAACATCTTCGCACATGGCAAACAAATCTTGCAAACGCAGAGCATGCGAATCCGGCGTTTGCAAATTTCGACACTCTCTCAAATACTTTAACAGGTCAATTTCCATCAATTCCAACACTAGTAACGGAGAATCTCCATCTAAACGGCCAACAGTCTTAATATATGTTTGTGTCGAAAATGATTCATAAGCTTGGCTTCCTTTATCAATTTCTTTTTCTCATTGGAAGAAGCATCCTTTCGAAGCGTTTTTATTGCAACGGATATCTTTGTACCCGATCTTTCTAAGCTTTTCACCTTTCCTTGAAACACCTGCAAAATATTTCACACAAATTTACATACGCACTTCATTAGAAAATGTGTATAGTTTAATGTCAAGTAATATTATATTTTAGTTTATATTAAATAATTTATCAAACTATATAATAAAGTGCATATTTGTTGTCTCATTTAAATTTCATATTACTTATAATCTATTATAAAAATTTATATCATTTATATCTTGATTAGAAAATACATATCTGTTTTGTTGATCCAGAAATTGTTTTGAAACATTGCTTGAAAAGATTAATTTTTACCTTTCCGAATTCGCCGCTACCAAGCCGTTTTGTAAGTGTAATCTGTTTACGTGCGACTATAATTATCGCACATTCATCCGGATTATAATGTAACATAGGACTGAAAATCATATTGAATTGAGTGTTTCGGCAAGGTAGAATCGCCAATTCCATATCGATCATTGTAGAAGACAAAAATTGGTCATTATTACCTCTGCTTTGACGATGCACTGTTATGAAATTTCGAGTTAATTATGTAATAACATGTATTATAAAATCTACTGTTTTTTTAATAAATTTAAGTTTAGTTTTATATAATTAAATTACTATTTTCAGTAAATTTCTAAATATTTTTTCAGATATATATATATATATATACAGCGTGTGTCAAAAGTTCCGGGACGGCTGGATAATTTGAAAAATACGCATCACAGAGGAAAATGTTTTAGACAAAAATTGTATGGTTTCAAGGGGGACATAAGATGGTGTCATTAGTTTGATCTTGAAGAGCCACCTGAAGGACACGCGAAGGTCAGCTCCAACTTTTTAAATGGGACACCCTATGCTTTTACATATTCTTGTAGCTCATCTCAAGAGCTTTCCAAAACACTATAATTAAGTTAGTTTTCATTAAGTACTTTCCAAGTTATGAGGCTTGAAATCATTTTTTAATTTTACATAAACCGTAAAATATCTTGTAAAATATTAACTTTTCGATTATTTTACCTTAATACTTTTATGTACAAAATAATGAGAGGAATCAATTGGTGTAAAGAAAAGACATAGTTATTTTTAAGAAAAAATATGTAATTGTTAATTGCAAATTACATATTTTTTCTTAAAAACAACTATATGTTTTCTTTACACCAATTGATTCCTCTCATTATTTTGTACATAAAAGTATTAAGGTAAAATAATCGAAAAGTGAATATTTTACAAAATATTTTACGGTTTATGTAAAATTAAAAAATGATTTGAAGCCTCATAACTTGGAAAGTACTTAATGAAAACTAACTTAATTATAGTGTTTTGGAAAGCTCTTGAGATGAGCTACAAGAATATGCAAAAGCATATAGGGTGTCCCATTTAAAAAGTTGGAGCTGACCTTCGCGTGTCCTTCAGGTGACTCTTCAAGATCAAACTAATGACACCATCTTATGTCCCCCTTGAAACCATACAACTTTTGTTTAAAACATTTTCCTCTGTGATGCGTATTTTTCAAATTATCCAGCCGTCCCGGAACTTTTGACACACGCTGTATATATATACATATGTATAATCTACAAATCAAGTCGATAGCCAAATCAAACATACTTACAATAATAAAAGTAGCAGACGCAGATTATAGTAACTATAATGATAAAACTTAACATGAATATAAATAAGTAATATTTTTTCGCTATTATTCCAGGAGTGCTCGGAATATCTATATTAAGCAAATATATAATTTTAATATTTTCGTCTGTGAATGTGTTTACACATTTATTTTTACTTATAACTTTAATACAAAATACAATTTTTGGTCTATTCATATCTAAAAAAACTAGAACATAATATCTATGCAGCACAGAATGTTACAACTACTTTGCAACAATATTGCAATATTACAAATATATTTTCATTTTATTTACGAATACGGTATTAATCTTCAAAGATAATATATCTTTTTATTATAATAAGAATAGATACTATTATATCTGTCATTATATTTTTCTATGCATTTTTATGTACTTTTCACATGTAAATACCAATATCAATTTCACAAATAAATATAATTATAACGAATTTTTTAAATTTTTAAATGAAAATATAATTAATAATGTATAATTAATTCTACCACTAATGTGTGTGTGTGTGTGTGTGTGTGTGTGTGTGTGTGTGTGTGTGTAAAGTATCCATTATAAGAGTATATAAACATTTAAAATAAGAAAAATGATTTGTAAGTAAGAGTTTAAAGTAATTTTGTATAAAAATATAACATTTTATGTTGTATATATGATTATGTTTAAATACAATTTTGCAATATATTATCTTAGATATTGCAAACTTCTATTTATATCGAGCTTTTTAATTAAATTAAATGTTTCCATAATATTTATCCATCAGAAACAAAAATATGGTTGCAATAACATTGCATTTTTTCCAATATATTACACTATAATATTACTACAATGTTTCATTGCAAGAAACGAACAGCTTAACTTCATCACAGTCTTATAACAATAACACAGCAGAGTTTCGCATTCGATTTGCAATATTGCAATGATTTAATAAAATTATTTTTCAATATATCCGTAACTTTATTGTGCTGTATGGATATTTGCTTACCACGTTTGCTGCCACGAGTTGAAAAGATAAATCTTTCATCAGTCGGCCATATAAAATTTTCCTCATATTCGAGGTATTTCAATATCAAGCGAAACTTGTACAAAGTGCCCGATTGTAAATTTTCGACATTTGGTACATTATTTCATTGTTATAATTTACTATAACATAATTCATTTTTTGCCACTTTTCTGCTGCAATATCTTTGTACTCTAGTGTAAAAAAGATCGTCGAATTAATGTTGGAGATCCATGAAATGTTCATGCTATTTATGTTGACCCCGCTCAAAGTAATATTGTTTGGTTCTGAGGATATGTGAACGATCTTGCTTAAACTTTCGTTGTAGAAATCGCTGAAATTAATTGGATACACACGCACGTATATCAAGTAATTTTGTGGTAACGACAAGTTAATCTTTGTGAAAAATCTGCCATCTGCCATACGTTTCGGCGTATTGATAAATTGTTTGCTCTTTTGTTGCGTGTTGTTCACTAACTTCCAATGCACTTCGTAGTTCACGCTCACGCAGTTCTATTGCTTGGGTGGCATCCAATGAACTACTGCTATAGTAGGCGTCAAAGTTAAAACACTTATGTTTTCTGGTGCATTAGGCCTGCCCAAATTAGTTTTCATTGGTATCACATTCGAATTGAATGGATTTATTAATAATTGATCAAAGTAAAAATTGCTTAAAGTAAACTTCAACTTGTACTCTGTAAATGGTGTTAAGTTCTGAATCTCGTAATATCGCTCGCACGTCACATATCGCAGCACATTGAATTTCTCAGACTTGTTGAGATTGTTGTCTAAACAGCTTACAGAGATAGTATATATAGTAGTTGGTAAATTATATTTTTTGCATCCACTCTTTACAACCGGTTCCGGAAGATTCACAATGATGCTGTTTGTTGTTGTATTCACATTCTCAAAATTATAAACTTTCTCGTCAAGTGTCAGGCATCTCATTGGAGGATATGGTTGTAAAGATTGATCAAGGATGTTAATTTCATAATATAATTTCATAACTTCATCTAAGGTTATTATCTTTTTAACATATTTGTCTGCATTTACGCTCTTGAGACTTGCATATTTCTTTTTCAAAACATAAAGAGAAAATTCATCCCTATAATCATTTGCTAAAATGTAAATGTTTCTTTTGTCAATCGTTATAGATACGAAACTAGAGATATCACTTATGTTTTCCTTGTGTAAAATCTTACTGCATATAGAAACGTTAGTGTCTATCACAAATATGTAATCATCACTTAACCAGTAAATTAACGGCTCCTCATTATTTATGTTTTCAAATATCATTTTATAAATAGTATTTATATAATGAAATAAACACAAGGATGTATTTATCGAAACAATTTGCTCAATTTTTTTATCGGGATGATATTTTTTTATATTATATTCTTTATTCGCCCAATTGTATGATACGTAATATAAAATTCTAAAAAATATGTAATAATTTTACTCTCATTTTTACTTTCATTATAAAACATTATTTTAACAGAAAACAGAAATTTGTTTGTAGTGAAAATTCAAAATTCTTATAATTATATTATAATTTATTATTTTTTTTACTTATGATCTTAATTGTAAAATCACGTAAAATTATTGAAAAATTACAAATATGCATAAATCTTTAATAGAAAATTATTTTTTCAGGTGAACGGTAGTAAACGTACCCCATAGACAGTGACGCTTTTAAATGGTAAATAAAGTCTGATGATTTGAAAATCTCATCAAATTTAATTATGCCATTTTCCCACATTGTTAAGTCGAACTTTACAATATAAAAGTAGTCTTTCATATAGGCTATATATAGATTTCTTGCGTCCCAGTCAATGCAGAGATTATATAGATATGTATTATTATGAAAGCTAGCTATTTTTGTGATTTTATTTTCATTAATCTTCAATGTCATTAGGTCTGTTTCTGTTAGCCAATAAATTCTATGTTCTTGTATCGAATAAGCGACATTTGTTACATATCTGAAAAAAAGGAACCAATTATAATTGTATAGTAAAAAGGTATAGTTGTGTGAAATTTCTAATTTTATAGTTATTACTGCTGTAATGTTGATAATAATAAACATGTGCATAATAATAATAACTTTAATTTTATATTTAGTGTTAAAAATAATTTATGATAAATATAACTGTTTTTTTATCAGTATACGTACTTTGACATTAAGGTATTAGTAATTCTTAAATCCAAATCCAATATGTGGATGCCACTTCCCGATTCGACTAATAATCTAGGTATTGGATTTTCATGTGTAGTCGACACATTGATTAAATCCGTGTAAGGACCAGCAACAATTTTAGTATGCGCACGTACTCGAAAATAATATGTCGTGTTAGATGATAGATTGTGCACCGTGTGCTCCAATTTTGTAGCTGTGATATTTTTATCGTCCCAGATTTCTTTAAAGTCCTCGAAGGAAGAACACTGAACTTGGTACACTTGTATTATTGCATCGGCAAATTCTGGTTGGTTCCATCTGTAAAAACATAAAATTTTAGCAAAACGAAATAAAAAGGAAGGCTAAAAGAACGTGGTGCAAGATGTTAGAACGTAAAAAAGTCGAAATAATAATAAAGACTCTAAGTAAGAGACATAATATATTAATAATCAGTCAGATATAAAAATATAAAAAATATGTCTGAAAAAATTGATTCGAGTGAACAGAAAATAATACATACGTACGTTTCGATCTTTTCAAGATCTTTTTCAATGTTCGAGATGTCGTTAGAAAATAAATTAAATTAAATTAAAATTAAATTAAAATAAATTAAAATAATAAATTGAAATAAAATTTGAGCCATTTTATATTTTAACAAAATTATAACAGAATAATCATTTTGATATATTTATGTCGTTGAATTTAAGAAAAAGAAATAAAAATGAAAGAATATACAAACTGAGAATTTAGATTTCTTACTTCAATGTCACAAAAATGTCGTTTACTTTTTCTGTAAATTGACTGTCGAATTGTACAAATGCTGTGAGAGATGTTGGCTTGCTCAAACTGCTTTCTAAAGATTTTAAGATCGTACACATTAACAGTTATATATAAGACTGGATTATCTCAGTAAATCAAAAAGAACAATTTAATGTGAAAATAAAGGAAAGAGAAAAAATAAATGTAAACTACAAAATATGGAAATTAGCACAGTATTGATCTTTAAAAAAATAATATAAGAATTTTTTGCGTCATTTAAGATTTAGAAAAGTAATTGTTAATTCACTGCAAAAACGAATAAATAATTTTTACTAAAATGACAAGTACTTTTCGAAAAATTCCTATAGCTTAAGAAGTCAGAAGTATAATATTTGCGACTGCTTTAAAACAGAGTAACATATTAATAAAATTGATTTTACCTTAAATTATAATAATTTTCATGTACAATGTTACGTTTATATTATGCTTTTCTGTTTCTTTTTAGAATTAGAATTTATATTCTTTTCAATACTGGAAGATATTTTTAGATTTGATTGCCATTCTCTCTTGAATTTAAATTATATTTACACTTTTTTATCATAGATTTTGTTATTAATGTTTTATTTTTTTGCAACTTACCGATAGATTTTGGGGTGATAGAAATATCTACAAATGTAACTTCATCGACTTCTCGCTTATTTCTCACAGTATTATCAGAACTTCGGTCAGATTTGAAATTTAATATATGATGATCACTTTCTTCGGACATTGAAATATCCTTCATAAAGTGTAACATACGAAAAGAATTAAGTGAATATCATTGAGGCGATTGTTTCTGGCTTTTAATGATAAATTACATAATATATAAAATTAAACAAAAAATTGCCATTCGTTTTTTATTTACTTAATAATACCGATTTGACATATACCATTCCTAAATGACATAAATTGAATGTGATGTAGTTTTATTCATATCATAAAATCTATTTTATATTTATTTTTTTAAGGCATCTTGTCTATCAAACATACTCATGTCAAAAGGAAAATCAATAAATAGGTTAACGAGAGTCAATAAGGATTCATAACAGCTTTTGTCAAGTACAAACGAAAGTGTAGCTCTTTGCAATTATTAAAACAATTTTGTCTAACGATTTGATTCTTTCTCACGATAGGTTAATTAACTCTATTCAATTATACCGTAACGCATATTTCTTTTTAAAAATTTGCCGATATTACTAAAGTTTTATTAATGTTTGTACTTCAAGAATAAAAAGATTAAAAATATTGTTGCTTTACAGTTATTAAATATCAGTCATAGAATTATATAAATTCTTTTATTTATTACTTTGTCAAGTTTTTTCGCAAATTGTTTCGAATGTTCGTTATATTTTTAACACAAACAAATTCAGCAAATAATAAATATAAACCGATATTATAAACCAATAATGTCTCGATAAGAATATATGTATATAATTGTATATAAATGGACATATGTACAACAAAAATTAATATAAATTCTAGCGATAGTAGATGAATATATGTTGATCGAAATATTAGTGTTGATAGATACAACTTGAAGAATGTTTGATGAATGATTTTTTTATCAGACAGATTTTCTATCTCGATATTTAGTAGCTCTGTCTCGTTATATAATTATCCTAAATCCAAAGAAATGATGCTAACTTTCTAAATTAATTTTTATAAAATAAGATTATATATATACTTTATCCATCTTTTTTTACAACATCGTACATACTTTTTTTTCATATTGAATTATTTTATTTTATCTTATCTTATTATATGTAGAATATATAATTTATTTTTATTCATGTTTAGTTACACTACTAACTGCAATAACATTCAATTGTTTCTTAATCAAACGAAAATATCTCTTACCTGCGTGAAATTTAATTCCGGACGCATGGAAACATTTTTTTCCTGGAGGATATTTGAAGTGGTATAATCCTTCGGCGTGATAGTTGTCTTTATCAATACTAAACTTGTCAATAAAACACAGAAAATTGTTCCAAACATGATTTGCATTTTTTTTAAACGTTTACACTCAATCAGTTTCCGTTGAATTCTCAGTTAATTGTTTTTCTCACTTTGCTAATTCTGATATGTTAATCGAATTGACATTAATTCATATATATAAATTTACTTTCGATAAATTCCTTAAAACTCAGTTTTAATGAAACGTACGTTATTATCTTCTAATATTATGTTTTTAGGTTTCTCTTTATGGTCGCGATCACAATATATATCTTAAGATTAAATTAGGGAATTTTTAGTAAATAAATAATTTTTTTTAAGAGAACAAATGGCAGTGCAAAATGATACAAAATGATCATTTGATTGTATAGCGAACAAAGAAATATAATTATCAGCGTTTATTTATTAATATTATAATAGAAAAACGTCGATAAAAATAAACACAATCAAATTACAACCGATCAAAGAAGTTATAGAATTATAGATCTTGTAACATTTTCAGCCATATTCAAGCACACGCAGCCTGTAATCGAATTCACTTGAATATTTATTATATTTTTAGTTTTATTTAATATGTAATTATGACAATTGGTTCGTACGATTGTGTTACTATATACAATTGTGTTACTACGTATGCTTTTTAAAATCCACTATTCGTACGCAATTTTTTATGATATTCATTTGATGAAGTTTGAATCAAACGATAAGTAATGCGGTAGTGTGTTTGGCTAGCGATCACAATAGTAACTGACTTCGAATGATCGATCTGATCATTTGTTGCCATGACGTCTTATTAACTGCATTCCGTTTGTAATTTATTTTTTTTCACGGAGATACTCGCGTTATTTCAAAGAGAATTAAAATCTTTAAAAATTATTTGATAAAAAAGATATATATGTATAAAACAAAAGTAGTTCAATGTATAAATAAAAATAATTATATGTGTATATAATTGTTTAATGAATTTTATTATAAACTTTTTATATTAATTTATTTCTGAGTATCTTCTCTTTGGCATAAAAGGAACGTTTACCATATAAAATGATATTCTGATTATAAGAAAATATAATAATCGATTTAAACAAGTGATTTATACGTTTTCTATGACATTCATATAATGCAGTTTGAATCAATACATAGCGTTTTTAATATAAATCTTCTAGTATAAATAAATACAAATTTTCAATAGCACATAAATAACTAACATAAATAAAATAATTGTACGAGATATTATTATCGTTATTTGCATCGAATAAACTTATAATAACGTATATAATATAATTTTACTTAATATTAACTTAACATAATATACTTAATATAATATATAATATAAAAAACTAATAATATTAATTACTTTATTATTTTAATTATATTGTTGTAATTTTATATATGAGAATTTTTATATGCACCAGTGTGCATTAGTGCATCCAATCAAATTCTCTCTTTCTCCGTTATAAATCAATTACTTTTTTCAAAAAAGTGATTTTCTAATGCTCCGATCTCCTTTTGTGACTTATTCAGTCCATTCATATATTAAATGATATACAACATTTTTATTTTCAAAACTATTTTTATATTTTTAAAGAAACATTCTGCTAAGAATAATTAAGAATAATGTTGTGTGTCAAGAATAACTAAGAGTAATTGAACAAGTATTTATATTGTAACGGAGCACCTTTCCCGACGCCGCGGATCGGCTCGTCGGAGTCAGGGTTCGGGAGAAGGGGAGGCTCAGGCTCGCAAAAACACCACACAGTTATGAGCTAAAATCAATTTATTTTGAAAAAAAGAACAAACAAACGAGAGTTTCGGGCGGTAGGCCCGTACAAATACGCTAGAGTATGATTATTGTGTACACGGAGTCGCAACGGCACTTTGGATGCGGTTTCAATTATCCTAATCTACTAACTAACGGCTACGGCTTAATACTACTCCAGATATTTACAATGTTTCCTGTACAAACGCGTGGACGGATCGTCGAACGCGGACCGCGGAGAAACCAAGGGTGGTTGCGTGCCGCGGGGCACGGACACGGGCCTAGCAGCGTCTGCCAACCGAGGTCGGCTGAGGACGGGAGAACCCGCCCTCCGGGTGGCGTACACGGGTGCCCCGTGGTACGCCGGGATACTGGACGTCGGTAGCAACCGACCGGGCCCGGTAGCAACCGGGCTCTAGACCAGGGGAATTAAACAGGACCCCCCCTCCCCAGAGTTGGTCTCGCGACGCGGAAATCCTAATGGGTGGTCATGTGCCGTATGGCGCGGACACGGGCCTAGCAGGGTCTGCTAACCGAGGTCGGCTGAGGACGGGAGAACCCGCCCTCCGGGTGACGTACACGGGTGCCCCGTGGTACGTCGGGATACTGGACGTCGGTAGCAACCGACCGGGCCCGGTAGCAACCGGGCTCTAGACCAGGGGAATTAAACAGAACCCCCTAGAGTAAACACAAAGATGGTGGACGAACGATTTGTCGGGCGGCCGCGACGAAAGGTCGGTCGAGGATCTGGTAGGAGGAGAAAAAAAGAACAGTTTATTTCAAAACAGTATTATTCCGCGGAGGGCCGTGAGATATGCAGAACGGGTGGGGCGATCGTTGTCCAGGAAACGTGGGTACGGCTGTCCTCCAGGAGCTGCGGTGGTTCCCTCAGGTACCGTGGATCCGGCTGTCCTCCAGGAGTTACGGCGGCGGTCGTTCCCCAGGTGCGGTGCTCGTCCACGTAGCCCGAGGCCGTAAGAGCGGCCCGTTGTTACCGGAGCCGTGAAAACGGCTAATACTACCCGGAGCCGTGAAAACGGCTAGTTGTTCCAAGAGCCGTGAAAACGGCTAGTTGTTCCAGGAGCCGTGAAAACGGCTGTTCGGATGCCAGGATGCGAGCCGGACAGTCCGGACGTCGATTGAGACCGACCGAGTACGGGAGCCTCGTACCCTGGACCGAGTCGTCCGTGGCTCGACGGAGAGTGGTTCGGAAGTAAGCCGGACAATTCCAGACGTCGGTTGCAACCGACCGAATACGGGAGCCCCGTACCCTGGACCGGATCGTCCGTGGCTTGACGGAAGGCTTCTGGAAGTCGGAAGCAGCCGACCGGGCACGGCTGAGGCCGTGCTCTGGACCAGAAGCAAGGATGGAAGAGGAGCTCGGTAGGCTTCGATTGCCCAGGGTGCGCCCTGTGGCTTCTAGCGTCCCGAGAGTCGGGACAGGAATACGTATCGGTCTCAGGGATGCAAGATTATCTCCGCAAGCAACATGCCACGCGTAATGGAGAGGGTAACGGAGATGTGTGCGTAAGCGTACGTGTGAGCTCGGCGCTTCGGCGAGCTTCGGCTAAAAGAAGAGGACAGAATACAGTTTTCTGTCTCCTTCTTATCAAGCAAGCAACGAAAACGACGGGCGACGCGCGACGCGGAACGCTGCTGAGCGAGCCTCGCTCTTCGATATTTCAATGTTTCTCTTTCACAGCTTTTCTTTATGTTTTTTATTTTTGTTACAAATATATATAAATACGTATATACATAAACGTATAATATATTTATAATATATATATATATATATATATTATAAATATATAATATATAATATATTTGTTATATATATATATATATATATATAATAAATATATTATACGTTTATGTATATACATATTTATATATATTTATAACAAAAAAAAATATATATATATATGTTACATATATATACACACGTTTTATAATATATATACACATATATATACACACGTTTTATAATATATATACACATATATATACACACGTTTTATAATATATTAAATATAATTAATTTTTTTATACATTTAAAATATGAAATTAAGAAAAATAGTGCGATTTTCCACACCACCCATGAGGTATCACCAATGGCGCGTTAGGTTTTTTATGTGGACCTTCGCCTGGAGCCCTATTATACCACATTACATTATTTCATTATATTTTACAAAAAAGGAAGGAAGAAAGTAGAAAGAAGGGAAAGTAAAATATTCTGGATTATTATATTGTTTTTTATTTTTTTTTATTAATAATTTTTTTTTAATTATAATTTTTTTTAATAATAATAATTATTTATAATTATTGGCCTTCCTCGGCCTCGGCCGCCTCCTCGTCCTCGGCCAGCTTCTTGGCCTCCCCTATTTTGGGTGCTGGCGACGCCCCATCCGTCCCTAGTGCCCCTATTTCGCCGGGCATACCATCGTCTACGGGATTGTTCGCCTCCTCTTTTTCTTATGTTATCTGAAAATTAAAACATAAATAATAAATAAATTATAAAAATGCATATATATATATATATATATATATATATATAAATAATTGGATAAATAAAATTTAATATAAAAAAATAATTTACCATTTTGCGCTGTTGCTAGTTGTTTACCTGTTGTTCCTTCTCTTCTTGCTGCTGCTGCTGTTGCTGTTGTTGCTGTTGTTGTTGTTGTTGCTGTTGCTGCTGCTGCTGCTGCTGCTGTATATAAAATTGCAGCTGCTGCTGAAACAATTGTTGTTGATGCAACATTTGTTGCATCAACTGCCGCATATCTGGCTCTTCGAGAGCGAGCGCGCCCATTTCTGCATTGATTTCCTCTAAAATTTAGAAAAATTAAAAAGATGAGTTTCTTAGTATTTTTTTATACAGTAAAACATTTTGTGTTAAATTTAACATATTTCACATGTTCCAATTTATTCACTCTAATTTTAATGTTAATTTAACAGAAGGCAAATATGTAAATAAATAACAAGTAATATGTAAAAAATTAACACAATAATGTAACATTTGAACGTTATTGTGTTGTTTTTAACTCTTAGAAACGGTGAATTAACTCAATGTAGAAAAGTCAAAATAACACAACGACAATATGTTACATTAACATAAAAGTATGTTAAAAATTTAACACAAAAATTTCTACACAAGAAAAATCTACAGAAATACAAATGTTTTTTACCGTGTACAAATATATAATGATTTACTTACGAGCCATTATGTTGACGTTCAGTTCAAATTCGTTTATCGCCGTTCTTTCGTGTACTGAGAATGAGGCACACTCGGCATTTGTTTATATACGTGCCTTGTGAAACCTTGGTGTTCAAGAGACTATCACGATCCCAAATTGTGAGTTATTATTTAAAATTTTTATATATCTTTATCCTTTTGACTTTATCTTCTTTTATTCACTCTTCTTTAATTCTTTGTTTCTGCGTATTTTTTATTTCATAATGTGCGATGAATTAAAAAAATCTAAGCGAAGCTTTTCAGAGTATTGGCTCAATGATGAGCGTATTAATTGTTGGATATGTAAAGTACCTTTTAATGAAAGCTTATATCATTGCACAATATGCAATAAAAATATTTCGTGCAATACGCATGTTTTGAGACATGCAAATTCTGCGACTCATAAAAATAATATTAAAGAAAATAATTCATCTCCATGCACTGATGAAAATAATAATAAAAATGTAGATAAAAAAATATCTGAAAAATACAAGTTTCAACAACAGTGGCTAGAGATAGAATTATTTAAGCCATGGTTGCAAAAAATATCACACGATAGAAATTCATTTTTTTGTTTATTTTGCGATAAATCTATGAAAGCGGATTTATCCAAAATAATCGTCACGCAGAATCAAAAGCACATTTAGAAATATGTAAAATTAAAACAGAAACAAAGAATATAACAAACGAAAGCGTAGCAGATGATTCACTTTCGTTTAAAGAACGAAAGAGAATAGTAGAAATTAGATATGCTGCATTAATTGCTGATAAAAATATTTCGCATCAAACGGCAAAAGAAATCCTCAGTTTTTTCCAACATATAGGAGAAGATCCTAATGTGTTAAAAAACATGAGCATGAGCCGAACAAAATGTAAAAACATTATTACAAATGTTTTGTGCCCGGTCGAAACAGATCGTGTCGTCAACAAACTTCAAAATACAAAATTTACAATTTTTATTGACGAAACATCTGATGTAACAAATAATAAATGGATGACTTTTCTTGTTCGATACGTTGATCCAGAGACATTAGATATTCGCTCACAATTAATCAAATTAATCGATATTGATGCCAAAGATTCAAGCGCAGAAAAATTGTTTGAGGCATTTAAATGTGAAATGTGGAAATTACAAATACCGTTTTTAAATATCGTAGCCTTATCATGCGATAATGCATCTGTTATGACAGGAAAACATTTATCGTTTCAAAAAAAATTGGAAAAAATGTGTCCACATTTATTAACATTTTCATGCCCATGCCATTCTTCTGCATTAGCAGCGCATGCGGCCTGTTCTAAAATGCCTTCATATTGCGAGGAATTTCTAAAAAAAATTGCTACTTGTCTCAATAGCAGTCCAAAACGTACAGCTATTTTTCGTGAATTTTGTGAATGTTTTCAAGAAACAAATCGCAAAATATTAAAATTATGTGATACGCGCTGGCTTTCGCACTATTTATGCATCGAAAGGCTTCTTGAATCTTGGAATACAATTAAATACTTTCTTACTGAAATGGTTGTAAGTGAAAAAACAACTTCTGGAGAATATCTATTGTCTATGATGGACAACGTAGAGATGAAAGCTTATTTCCTGTTTTTAAAATACGTTTTAAATTACTTTAATGCATTTAATGCATTTTTTCAAGCATTAGAAACAAGGATTCATTTATTACATCCAAAATCTAGAAACTTTCTTTTCCAAATCTGTCGAAATTTTTTAAAAGAAGAATATTTAAAACCATTTTCTACAAATATTATATTCTCACTAAAAGAAAATCAAAAAGTTATAAATGAAATTATTTTGGGATCAGAATGTGAAGAATATCTAAACGAATTAACACTTAAAGGTACACACATAAACATAGTTAAAATTGTTCGAGAGAACTGTTTAACATTTTATGTGACTGCTGCGGAAGAAATTCGTAAAAGACTACCCATAAACAACATGTTTTTATCAAAGTTACAAGTTTTTCGACCATACATAACTTTATTTGACAATAATAGAGAAACCTCATTCAATGATGTTTCTTTTATAGCTAAAACTATTGGCGGTTTTGATGAAAATGGTTTAAAAGAAGAATGGATTGCTTTACCATTAGATTTTACAATGGAAGAAAAACAAAACTTTTCTAAATTAAATTTCGACAGTATGTGGAAAAAAATTTTACAAAATCGACACAATAATTTTACTAAGTATCCTAATTTAACAAATGTTATAAGTACTATAAGATCTTTTCCAAATTCAAATGCCGATCCGGAAAGAATGTGTTCTTTTTTAAATAATTTAAAAACGAAAAACCGTAACAAGTTTTCGTCAACTATTATTAATGCTATTTGTGTATTTAAATCGGCATTAAAAACGAGGGGCGAAACAGCTATAAAAATGAAAATTGACAAAAAGCATTTATCTCTTATGTCAGCGGATAAATTATATGCTACCGCTACTAAGAAAAATAAAAATTATTTAAGATTACATGCTGCAGACTCTGACGTAGCTGGCCCCTCCTCTAATTAATAATAAATTTATTTATTATTTATTACTATTTATTATTATTTATTATTTATTATTATTTATTATTATTTATTATTTATTTATTTATTATTATTATTTATTCAGACATTACGCTTGTACAAAACATCTTGTCTATCTAACGGACACTATATTTGCAGAAAGCAAGAATATGAAAAACATCTTGTGTGTGTGTGTGTGTGTGTGTGTGTGTGGTGTGGTGTGTGTGAGTGGTGTGTCTGTCTGTCTGTTTAACAGACATCATACTTGTAAAATATAATGAAATAATGGAATGTGGTATAATAGGGCTCCAGGCGAAGGTCCACATAAAAAACCTAACGCGCCATTGGTGATACCTCATGGGTGGTGTGGAAAATCGCACTATTTTTCTTAATTTCATATTTTAAATGTATAAAAAAATTAATTATATTTAATATATTATAAAACGTGTGTGTATATATATGTAACATATATATATATATATTTTTTTTGTTAAAAATATATATAAATATGTATATACATAAACGTATAACATATTTATAATATATATATATATATATATATATATATATATATATATATTATAAATATATTATATATTATATATTTATAATATATATATATATATATATATATATATATATATATTATAAATATATTATACGTTTATGTATATACATATTTATATATATTTGTAACAAAAATAAAAAACATAAAGAAAAGCTGTGAAAGAGAAACATTGAAATATCGAAGAGCGAGGCTCGCTCAGCAGCGTTCCGCGTCGCGCGTCGCCCGTCGTTTTCGTTGCTTGCTTGGTAAGAAGGAGACAGAAAACTGTATTCTGTCCTCTTCTTTTAGCCGAAGCTCGCCGAAGCGCCGAGCTCACACATACGCTTACGCACACATCTCCGTTACCCTCTCCACTACGCGTGGCATGTTGCTTGCGGAGATAATCTTGCATCTCTGATCGGTCTGCCGGAGCGGCCGCCTTATATACCCGGCTAGCTACCCCCACTCGATATCCCCACGCGGTCATGCGCGTAGTAGTGGGGTAGGCCGCGATTCTCAGTTCGCGGCTTCCCATTCCGCGGGTCGGCCGAGGTGCTCAATCGGCGGCGCTTGGCGCCAAATTGGCGCCGCGCGTTTTCGTGCGCTACTAACGGCCTCGCCGTTACAATATAATGGTCTCTTTTTTAAATTCATGCATAATAATAGACTATTCTAGAATAGAATAATAGATATTTTCAAATATCTAGAATAGAATAATAGATATTTTCAAATATTTTATAAATTTATAAAAATTCATTCCCTCCACAGCAATGATATATGTATGTACAAAGATTTATATGTACAGTTTGAAATAGGAAAAAGCTCCAAACCATAATATAAAAAAAGTTTGAAAAGAAAATTACAATTGTGTGTTAACATTTAGGAATTTACAAAATGGTTAATATTAAAATGTGTGCAGATCTTATATAATATGTAAAATACAAAAGTACACATGTTGAATATCTAATAAGTATCGTAAGAAAACAAACATTCAAATATTAATATATGCATATTTATTTACAATTTTTTTATTAATTAACAATAAGTTATTTCTATCAGTTAGATAATACATATAACAATAATATTTATTGGATTCAATATTTCATCTCTTTTACGTCACTTCTTAGAATTACAATATTTTCGACGGGTGTGACCTCTCCGCAGCCTGGGTTTGCCCGGCATTCGGCTTCCTGACCGTGCACGCCGACGGAGACGGGTTTGACCTCTCCGCCGCCTGGGTTTGCCCGACACTCGGCTTCCTGACCGTGCACGCCGACGGAGACGGGTCTGACCAAAGCTGCCAGATCTCCGCCGCAAGCAACATGTAACACGGCGTGGAGGGGGTAATGAGGATGTAAGCGTAAGCGTACGTGTGAGCTCGGCGCTTCGGCTAGCTTCGGATAGAAGAAGAGGACAGAATACAGTCTTCTATCTCCTTTCTACCGAAAGACGGGCAACACGCGACGCGTCACGCTCCTCGATATTTCGATATGCGCTCAATGTTTCTTTTACAACATTTTTATTGTATAATATGTTTAGAATATGTATCTGTATATACATATATATGTATACACATACATATTATAAACATATTATAAAGAATAATATTTAAATAATTATAATATATTTGTATAATATATATATATATATATATATATATACCTTCTAATATATTTAATGTACAATGTATATATATATATATATATATATATATATATATATACAGGGTGGGCCATTTTAAATGATCCACTCAAATATTTCGGAAAATAATGAAAAATCAAAAAAATGTTTCAGATAAAAGTTGTATGGCTTGAAGAGGGCCATCAGATAGTGGCAATGATTTGACCTTGGAGAGTCATTTGAAGATGACGTAAAGGTAACCTTCAATTTCTTAAATGAAACTCCCTATTTTTTATTACATATTCGTGTAGCTTATCTCGAGAGCTTTCCAAAACACTATAATAAAGTATTTCTTCATTGAGTACTTTTCGAGTTATGAGGCTTGAAATCATTTCTTAATTTTGTTGTTTCAAAGAAAAAATATGTAATTGTTAATTGCAAATTACATATTTTTTCTTAAAAATAACTATGTGTTTTCTTTACACCAATTGATTCCTCTCATTATTTTGTACATAAAAGTATTAAAGCAAGATAATCGAAAAATGAATATTTTACTAGATATTTTACGGTTTATACAAAATTAAGAAATGATTTCAAACCTCATAACTCGAAAAGTACTCAATGAAGAAATACTTTATTATAGTGTTTTGGAAAGCTCTCGAGATAAACTACACGAATATGTAATAAAAAATAGGGAGTTCCATTTAAGAAATTGAAGGTTACCTTTACGTCATCTTCAAATGACTCTCCAAGATCAAATCATTGCCTCTATCTGATGGCCCCCTTCAAGCCATACAACTTTTACCTGAAACATTTTTTTGATTTTTCATTATTTTCCGAAATATTTGAGTGGATCACTTAAAATGGCCCACCCTGTATATACATTATAAATATATTATACAAATATATGCACAAATATAAATATGTACTAATTATATTACAAAAATATATTATAAAACTATTTAGTTTTTTTATAATAATTTAACACTTGTTTTCTCTCTCTCTCTCTCTCTCTCTCTCTATATATATATATATATATATATATATATGTATATATATATATATGTATATATATATATATATATATATACATTTAAAATAATAAAATAAAAAAATTTAATGAGTGGCGATTTTCCACACCACCCACGGGGTATCACCAATGGCGCGATGGCCACTTCTATGTGGGACACCCTGTATATATATAATTTCATTAAATATAATTTAATATAAAAAATAATGTACCATTTTGTTCCTGCTGTTGCTCCTCTTCCTGCGGCTGCGGTTGTGACGACTGCGGCGGCGGCGGCGGCAGCGGCTGCTGCTGCTGCTGCTGCTGCTGGTGCTGGTGCTGTTGCTGCTGCTGCTGCTGCATAAATATTTGCAGCTGATGCAACAAATGTTGCATCAGCTGCTGCATTGTTGGCTGTGCAGCATCTTGCAGCACCAAAGCGTCCATCTCTTCATTAATATCTTCTATAAAATTATGAAGAAAAAAATTAAAATAGAAATTAAAGATTAAATTATTTCTTAATATCTTTGTATAAATAATGATTTATTTACGAGACATGTTCGATCTGTCGCCGTGCTTGGATGAACAGACAATGAGACACACTCGGCATTTGTTTATTTGTTTCATGCCGTTTAATTTGTTTTACGCCCTTCATTTATTTCGCGGCATTTATTTTCATCAGATAATCTTGTCGCCTTGTACTATCAAGTAAACGTATTTTTTTATACGTGCTCTGAAATTGGTGTTCAAGAACTGTCACAATCCCGATTTGTGTGTGAGTTCTGATTATTTCAAATTTCTATATATATATATATATATATATATATATATATATATATAGAAATTTGAAATAATCAGAACTCACACACAAATCGGGATTGTGACAGTTCTTGAACACCAATTTCAGAGCACGTATAAAAAATACGTTTATATATATATATATATATATATATATATATATATACAGGGTGATTCAAAATAACCCCTGTGTCCGTAAAATGACACATTGTTGAGTCAATTCTAAGACGATTTTTCATTTTGCAAAATTTCGTTCGAAGCTTAGTTTTCGAATTATTAAAGAAAGAAGTTAACGCATGACGGGTCGGATACAAGAGGCAGGCAAGGGTGACGCGAGACCCGTCAGACGCGGGCGCTTACGCGGGGCGCCTGCTGCGATCAGCTGATCGCTATACACACAGACACACATGCGACACATACATTCTCTGTCTGCTGTCTGTCTGTCTGTCTCTCTCTCTCTCTCTCTCTCTCTCTCTCTCTCTCTCTCTCTCTCTCTCTTTCATTCGCTCACTCTCTCACGTGTATTTTTTTTTTTTTTTTTTTTTTTTTACGAGAGGGGAAAATGCATTTTATGCATACCCACCGGTCGATCCAGTGAGTTATGTGGGACTCGAGTACCAAGTCGAATTACCAACTCGGTACTCCCTACCCACTAAAAACCCCTCTCTTTTCGCGAATTTTCTTTGACACACTGTCCCTCTGTCCTTCCCGAGATCCGTTTTCACATAACGTTAAAAAATAGTTATTATTACCTTGTTCGATGACTTCTGATGTATTGCTGTAATTGCTTGAAGGAGAAATGAATTTTCCGATAGATCGTACGTTCTCAAATTTAACGTAGATATCACCGTTGCACAAGACAGAAATCCACACTAAATTATTAACTGAAAGTTTTTCTTCTTTTATGAACTGCATTCTTTTATAAACTTTAACGTAATCACATTTATTTATTCACTCGATGAGACGAGAAATTTACTGATGACTCTATCACTAATCACTGTCGAATAATAACTGTTGGCGATTAAAAATCACTCGATGAAAGAAACACGCGCGGACACGTTACTACACGACGCGACAATGCGACGATAATTACTCGGCGACTGCAAGTACCGCTGCTTCCTTGTCATGGTAGGTTGCGGTAGGTTAAGGTACTACTGGCGCTATCGAACGCGATCATGTGTTCGATTGAAGAATGCGTGGTAGACGTAAAGAATAAACATTTAACATATTAATATTATTATCATGAATGTGTGTGATGTCCATACATCGTATGATATCTATTTAAAAATTAATTAGATTAAATAAGTGTTTTTAAAATATTTATTACTTTTATACACCCATATTAAATATTAATATTAAATATTTATTTAATTATTTTATCTATATTATTTACTATTTTATTTAACTATTTTATTTAACTATTTTATCTTTAACTATTCTATTTATTTATTTATCTATTTCATCTATTTATTTTTAACTATTTATTATCAATGACCGATTTTCGATCATTGATAATAAATAGTTAAAAATAAATAGATGAAATAGATAAATAAATAAATAGAATAGTTAAAGATAAAATAGTTAAATAAAATAGTTAAATAAAATAGTAAATAATATAGATAAAATAATTAAATAAATATTTAATATTAATATTTAATATGGGTGTAAAAGTAATAAATATTTTAAAAACACTTATTTAATCTAATTAATTTTTAAATAGATATCATACGATGTATGGACATCACACACATTCATGATAATAATATTAATATGTTAAATGTTTATTCTTTACGTCTACCACGCATTCTTCAATCGAACACATGATCGCGTTCGATAGCGCCAGTAGTACCTTAACCTACCGCAACCTACCATGACAAGGAAGCAGCGGTACTTGCAGTCGCCGAGTAATTATCGTCGCATTGTCGCGTCGTGTAGTAACGTGTCCGCGCGTGTTTCTTTCATCGAGTGATTTTTAATCGCCAACAGTTATTATTCGACAGTGATTAGTGATAGAGTCATCAGTAAATTTCTCGTCTCATCGAGTGAATAAATAAATGTGATTACGTTAAAGTTTATAAAAGAATGCAGTTCATAAAAGAAGAAAAACTTTCAGTTAATAATTTAGTGTGGATTTCTGTCTTGTGCAACGGTGATATCTACGTTAAATTTGAGAACGTACGATCTATCGGAAAATTCATTTCTCCTTCAAGCAATTACAGCAATACATCAGAAGTCATCGAACAAGGTAATAATAACTATTTTTTAACGTTATGTGAAAACGGATCTCGGGAAGGACAGAGGGACAGTGTGTCAAAGAAAATTCGCGAAAAGAGAGGGGTTTTTAGTGGGTAGGGAGTACCGAGTTGGTAATTCGACTTGGTACTCGAGTCCCACATAACTCACTGGATCGACCGGTGGGTATGCATAAAATGCATTTTCCCCTCTCGTAAAAAAAAAAAAAAAAAAAAAAAAATACACGTGAGAGAGTGAGCGAATGAAAGAGAGAGAGAGAGAGAGAGAAAGAGAGAGAGAGAGAGACAGACAGACAGACAGCAGACAGAGAATGTATGTGTCGCATGTGTGTCTGTGTGTATAGCGATCAGCTGATCGCAGCAGGCGCCCCGCGTAAGCGCCCGCGTCTGACGGGTCTCGCGTCACCCTTGCCTGCCTCTTGTATCCGACCCGTCATGCGTTAACTTCTTTCTTTAATAATTCGAAAACTAAGCTTCGGACGAAATTTTGCAAAATGAAAAATCGTCTTAGAATTGACTCAACAATGTGTCATTTTACGGACACAGGGGTTATTTTGAATCACCCTGTATATATATATATATATATATAATACAAATATAATTATTTAAATATTATTCTTTATAATATGTTTATAATATGTATGTGTATACATATATATATACAGATACATATTCTAAACACATTATACAATAAAAATGCTGTAAAAGAAACATTGAGCGCATATCGAAATATCGAGAAGCGTGACGCGTCGCGTGTTGCCCGTCTTTCGGTAGGAAGGAGACAAAAGACTGTATTCTGTCCCCTTCTACTATCCGAAGCTAGCCGAAGCGCCGAGCTCACACGTACGCTTACGTTCACATCCTCATTACCCCCTCCACGCCGTGTTGCATGTTGCTTGCGGCGGAGATCTGGCAGCTTTGGGTCTGACCTCTCCGCAGCCTGGGTTTGCCCGGCCCTCGGCCTCCGCGCACCGCCGTACGGTGAACTCCGCAATCGCGACGCGCTCGCCGACCGAAACCGCGACCGACCGTCTAGGCTAAGTTAACTGTAATCGTCCGTAGACTAAGCTAGAAAGATAAGTACTTGCGTAAAATAAGTTAGTTATAAGCTCCGCGTAGGATAAGTCGTTTCCGTAGGCTAAGTTTGTTGCGCTCCGCGTAGGATAAGATCTAGGATAAAATATTTACCAATAAAGGCTTGTTTATTATTAAAAGAGGACTCGTAAGCTTGACTCTCCTACCTACTCCCGAATCTTGGCACCGGCAAGTCCGTGGCGAACGGGATAGGCCGTACCGTTACAATGTTAATATACATCCTAGCCAAAGTCTGATCATTTTCTCGATATGATTATTAATCAAAATTAAAAACTAAATAAAATTTGTATTAAAGAAGTTTATATTAAATTTGTGTTAAAAAATAGAAAATAATTCCAAAACAATGTCATATCAAATTCCTTTTGTTACGCTAAAATACGCTGTTGAAGCTGTTCCTTTTTTTGATGGCAATAACATTCCACTAAATTATTTCATCGAAGGATGTTATCTGAAGAAGTAGAATCGCAATTTACTAAAATCATAAGAACCAGAATAATCGGAGAAGCTAGACGAACTATACAAGATCAATTTTTTAATAGTGTATCGCAATTAACATCCTATTTAAAACGAATTTACGGTCCTTCGAAAGATGTTTATCAATTGCAAGGAGAATTAGGACGTATTTACCAAAAAGATGAAGAAGGCGTAATTAGTTATGCTAATAGAATTAAAACTCTTGGAAAACAAATCTTAGAAGCATATCAATATCCAGAAAAGGTTTTGCCTAATGAAAATATTAAAATGTCATTAGAAAAGAACATGTGTGAATGTTTTATAAGAGGGTTAAAGCCTAACATAGAACAAAGAATTACCAGAAATATAAACATAGAAGACACTATTGCCGACGCTTTGAGGATTGAACGAGAACTTCGAGAGATAGTAAATTTACGACAAAAACAAGACGCTAACTCAAGTCAAAACGAGCTACCTTATACGTGGTTGCAGGAAACATGTCAATTCTGTTTTAAAAAAGGACATATAGCTAATAACTGTAGAAAACTCATTCAAATTTCTCCGCAAGTTTACAACGAGACGAATTTGGAAACGGAAATATTAATATGTCAAATTTGCAAAAAACGACGGCACGGTGCTGACAAATGTCGGTTTCGCGATCCTCAAGCTCGACAAACGATAAATGTAATACAGGAAAAAGCTGTCACCTGTCAATTATGTTCAAAGCCAGGACATAATGCTAAAACCTGTCGATAAAATATTAATAATCAACCTAGTAAAGTCTCTGTAATCTGTCAGTGATATGAAAGGCCTGGCCACTTAGCTAAAAATTATTGGAGGAAACAGAATGAAGAGTATAATTTAAAAGATAAACAACAAATTATTTGTCAAATTTGTAACAATTTTGGACATACTTCCAAAAATTGTTCTTCTAAAGTAAACCAAATTTCAACCTTTAAAGATAATTCATTTTGTCGATATTGCAAAGAACAAGGTCATCTCCTTAAAAATTGTCAATTACGAATTGCAACGAACAATTACCGAGAAAAAAATAATCAGAAAAATTACAATAACTCCTCGATATCAGAGGAGCTCAAATAGATTTCAAGCCCGTCGTAGAAAATCAAGTAGAAAATCAAGTAGATTATCGAACAATAAACGCACGGCCTGTAACAATGAATCTTGATGAACGCGGTCGCATGCCTACTGTCCAAGTTAATATTAATGACAAACCTACTCAAACCATTTTTATGATAGATAAAAGATCCAGTCCAAATTTAATTAAGGAAAATTTTATACCTAAAAACATAAACATTAATTATACAAAAATATTGCAATTAAATGGCATTAATAATTATCCAGTATATACGTTCGGGAAAATCATATTAAATCTCTTTAAAATACCTGTGGCTTTTCATATAGTATCTCACGATTTCCCAATCCCAGAAGCTGGAATATTAGGGAATGATTTCTTAAAACAAACTTCCTCAAAGATAGACTACGCTCAAGGATGTCTGACCGTATCCGGAATTAATAATATATCTTTCTTCACGCCGGAAATGGTCATAGTGCCACGGTCAGAGTCGTTATTTCATGTAGAGTGGAAAATCCTGAAATAGAAGTAGGATATATACCAAAATTAAAAATAGTACATGGAATTTATCTAGGAGATACCATCGTGGAAAACATCGCTGGAAAGACACATCTAAATATCCTAAGTACATTAGATGAAGAAATGGATATTCATGTTCTTATTATACGTCTGACATCTTTGAATAATTTACTTGGTAATCAAGAAAAAGATTTTGAAGTTCTAAGAAATCAGGAACAACCAACGGATAAAAAGGAAGAAGCTACACACTAAGTATTTAATAAAATACTTAATGAGTTCGATGATCACGAAAGTAAAGTAGAAATTGAAGACAAAACCAGGAACCGTCAAAACAAAGATCATCAAGATAATATTATTACTAAAGAAGCTAGGAACGAAGATAAGTAAGAAATATTAAATTAAAAAGAGAATAAAAATAAGACTCAAACCCAAAATAAAACCAAAATTAATTGTGAAAACAAAATAATAAATAAAAATAAGAAGGAAAATAAAGATTATCTAAACAACTTGAATAACTCCAAGTTCCTTGGAGGACGAAATTACCAAACTCCTTCTGAAAATATTAATAATCCAAAAATCCTTGGAGAGAGAAAATATCAAACTCTTCCTGAAAATGCTATCTGAGAATACTAATAATCCAAAAGTTCTTAAGGAGGAAAGCTTCCAAGTTTCCTCTAAAAGAAAAAATTCTAGAATTTTGGAGAGAAATTTCCAAACCTCTTTAGAAAATTCTAGCTCCGTCGAGTGCGAGGAGGGAACTTACTAAACCTCACTACGCAACTTGGCACGTTTTAAACCTAAAAATTCTAAGGAGAGAAGACGAATATTCTCTCTAAACATTAATTTTCCAAGGATTGGATTATCCACAAGAAATCTCAAAAATAAATTTAAATCTTCTCATGTCACAACTGATGACGTTGAAAGGGCTCAAATTTATGATCTAAAAATAAAAAATTTTCAAAGCAAAAATAAGCCTTCTTTCAAACATCTTTATTCCTCTCAAATTAAAACACAAGTAGTTATAGAAAAATTTATGCGAAAACGCAAATCACAAGAAGAGAAAAATATAGAAAATCGAGTAATTAATCCCAATATTGTGAACTGCAACAATGTTTAATAGTCGCCGAAAAAATGAAAAAGAATCAACTCAAGAAGATTATGGAGCTGCTACGATTGAAATATTCAAATAAAAACAACAATACAGTATTGGAGAGACGTTATCCAGAAAACCTGTGAGTTTCAAAGAGGTAAAATATAAAATGACGACAACCAAGAAATTTTTAAATCTAAACAATCCAGAAGACATAGAAGCAATCTCTGAAACATTGACAGGATTTGATAACAAGAAAGAAGAAAATAATGATTTTAATTTGTGTTTTTCGAATACTGAGAAAATCGAAATTATCATACTTGAAGGCAATTTATTCAATATTAATATTGATTCTGCATCGTTTACATTCGAAAAATTAAGCAAATCTTTTGGATTACAAAAGTCAGGACAAATTTTAATTCACAGCTTTCTTAAACAAAACAAAATACTAACAAGGAGCCAAACAGTGAAATTAAAGGATAATATTAAAGAACTAAAGAAACGTAACAACCCGCCGGATAAAAACTATCATGTAAGGGAAAAGGATGAGAAGAGAGAAGAAATGACAGAAGAAGAAGCGATTAAAATCAAAATAAAGCAGCCTACGATAAGCATCGATATATTAAAATCGTGTTTTAACAAAATAACTGGAAACATCGTAGAATCTTCACCGAAAACCGGGAGAAATAGTAAGAATGTTTTAACATTTCAAGATCAATTGACAAAATTTTGTATGAGAATATCTCTATCACATCAGAAATCCGAAATCACCGCAAGGATTTTTGCAATTCAATTTACTCGTACTAGAAGCATTGGAAGCGATATTGATAGATCCAGAAAAAATTTCCGCTAATAATTTAATGGAAGAAATTTCTAAATTATTAAAAATTTACAAATTTAATACCTTTTATCTACAATCAAATGAATTATTAGAAAGATCTGAGCATATAATAGAACATTTTAAACAATGTACAAATGAGCAGAAACAATGGAATAGATGGATCAATTTTACAATATTCAATTATAATATTATAATCAACATATACGAAACAATTAAACATACTTCATATGAAATGAGGCTTCATAAAATAGCATGAGTTTCATCACACGGGTTTTTTGTCCCAGAAAATAATGTAATAAACTACGATAGATACTTAATAAATTATGTAATATATCTTTCAAGAAAGTTTTTTTACGCAATTCAAGAAAATATTCATAATGTCAAAGCAGAATTCAGATCTGAAGATCATTATCAGACCACTTAAAATTTTAAATCAGAAAATCAAGTATTTTCATTGAAGAGATCGAAAGCGAGAAGATTCAGAGATCAGTATACAGGACTTCATAAAACCTTGAAGAAATTAAAGAAGAACAATGCAAAAATAAAAATAAACAATCTAATCGAGCACTTTAACCGTTTATGGACTTTTTACATTAAATCCAAATCCAACGAGATAATCTTCAAAGAATTAAAGGAGTACTGCTCTTTAACGTTGAAGATAATAAATAAATCTAGTCTTCAACGGAGACGAAAACAATTCTCAGAATCAGGAGATCCTCATCTTTAAGGAAACTTCTATCTACACTACAACCCAAGGACTGAAAACTATAAAGTATGACCAGCTAAAAATAAGCCACGACGAGAATACTTTCTATTATTCATGCTTATATATGAATAAGATGTTTAACATTATTAATTGTAATCGTAACCACTACTCTTACATATACTATACTTTCTACTATATTCTTTTATATTCTATTATATTTTATATTTCCCCTTCATTATATAGGTTATTATATTTTGTTTTAATTCCCCGTATAAATAATTTTTAAAAAATATTTAGATATTACGATATATTAAGATAATATATATATATACTCTGAGTATTATCTCAAATTTTTTCCTTTTCCAATATATGTAAAAAAAAAAAGAATCTTTATATACCAAATATATAATTATATTATACATACACAATGTGACTATCATGAAGAGAAATTTCTTTTGAAACTTTCTCTCATTATTGACATTATTTTTATATATATTATCTTAACTTCTCATTTTCCCCCTTTGATTATAGATAAATTTAAATGTATAGTTATAATAATATTAAGAAATATTGGTCATATATATATTCATATTAAGAAATATTGGTCATATATATTCAGAAAGAAGGAATGAGAGAACTATTTTTCCTTGCATTGCTTTTTTCTATCTTATTTAAAGTCGAATGAAGACTACTTGATCATCAATATAATATAAAAATGTTAGCATATCATCGTTGTAATAAAAAAAGGAGTAAATATCTCTTACATACATGGATAATACATGGATCAACGGCATGCAGCGTGAATGAAAAAAAAATTCACTTTGAAACCGTAAAAAAAAAAATCGAATGAAAATACATCATGATCATTAGATATGCTACTAATATTATTCCAATACGTAAACAGGATAGAATTCGGAATATGGAACTTTTCTATAATCTACTCTACATAAAATTTCTGCTCATACTAAAAAATAAGCTGTATATAAATTACGGCATAATAAAACTAATTCTGCAAACAAATGCAGAAACTGCATTGGAAATTGTCCATATTTCAATAAGGCATTCTAAATTGAAGTAGTGCCGAAAATCGCAAAATGAATGGAAAAAGAAAACAAGTTCTTCAACAATCCTTTCGACATTCAACATAAATACATTTTTTTTTTTTATTATTTTATCATTGATGACCAAGTAATTATAATTACGTATATTCTTTAGTTTTATTTCTTCACATGTTAACGGAAAGGAAAAAGAGTTCTATAAAATTTTTATTACGAAATTATGTATATAATACATATATACACAGATTTTTACTGATATCCATATAATGTAAAATAAGCCAGAGAATTAAAATTCTTTTTATGCTCGAACTTTTAAAAGAAAGACGAAAAATTAAGATAGCAGTTTTAAAATTAAGATTTTTTATCCATTTTAAATAAAAATATATAGTATACATATAATACAAATAAAAGATAATTAATAAAGGTTTAAGAAAGAATAATTAATCATAAATAAAAAGAGGAAAAATATAATCATTACATAATCATATATTTTAATCATTATATGCTCTAATCGTTAAACATTATTTAAGAATATGTTATAAGAAAATCTGTACAAGAAGGATGAGAGAACAAGGAAATAGTTCTAGAAGTCGCCTATTCTTTCCTCCTTCTTTGAATAATAAAAGAGAACTCTTATACTATTATAATTATATTCTATACTTATATTATAATATCATACTTTATCATAAGTACATAACAATGCGTATAGTAATTCTTTTTTCTCAGAAAGAAAAGAATCGCATATTTCTATTATTTGCAAATGTTGTGTATTCCCAACATTTGTCTAAGGCGGGGTGTTATGTCTGGTGGATTCCACGATTCTTTTCTTTCTTAGAAATGATACCGTGAAAGAAAAATCAAGGATCGATTTGCATTTGAAGCACAAAGCAATCCTTGTTCGAATAATGATAACGCAGAAAAACGGAACCTAACCCGCGTATATAATCATTTAAACCTAATATTGAGAATGGCCAGTCGAGATAGCGCTAAAGAAACTTTAAATAAACTTTTGAATTATGAGACTCGGAAGTATAAGAAATTCGAACCACCCGTATCTATGGCTATAACTTGCTTCATCTTAGAGATTTTAAACAAAGAGCCTGTGGTCCTCGAGAAATTGACCAAAGGTAAACATAAAACAAACACTGTGAAATTAATACTGCACGTGCGCTCGTTCGACAGGCCATCCTCAATCGTCAAATCATTAAACGATAAGATAATCAGTTCCTCGCTCCCACTCTCTACTGGATGGAGCTAAATCTCGAGCAAAAGGGTTTAACCAATTAGAACCTTAAGACACTCCTCTCTTACTGAAAATCTAACTCCTTGATCCTAAGAAGGGAGTAATAGAAATCATTTGATTCGATTTTCAAAGATTTCCACCATCCAGTAAGAAGGAGGAGTAACTACTTTAAAAAATGCAAGCGCAAGACGCGAGCACTCACTTGGTCTCTAGTTCATTAGTTCATTAAGTTCTCTAGTTCATTAGTTCATTAAGTTCTCTAGTTCATTAGTTCACTTGCTATCTAGTTCACTAAGCGTTCACTAATAAGTACTAACTAGCACTATAAGCAGTACAGTTGACAGTTCCAGTCAAGATTCAGACATTCAATTTTAAAATTATATAGCCTCGGGGATCCTTTTCTTGCATTATGCAATTAAGTTATTAATTTGTTTTATATCAGTGAAAATGATTTTGTTAACATTTAATTGTGCATCATGTGAAATTTCTGATGAGCATCTCCATTATTCGGCTCTTCATGTTATAAACCTCCCACTTCAGCCATTGCAATTTTATCAACGTACTTATTTTTATGATCCCAACGAGTTGTGAGTAAATTTGAATAATTTTTTTTTCTCTCTTTCCCATATCTTACTATCTCATAATTTAAAAATCTATGTCTGACTAGTAATTTTAAACAATTAATAATCATTAAATTTTTACTAATTACTAATTTTTACTAATTACTAATTTTTACTAATTACTATCAATCAATCAATCCTTGTCTCACCTCTTCTCTAGTCTTATTCCTAATTCTTTCTAATTCGCCTAGAATCTCCGCAAGGCGGTTCGCGAACAATTCCCTGTTCGTGGAGAATCTCCGCAAGACGGTTCGCGAACAATTCCCTGTTCGTCGAGAATCTCCGCAAGGCGGGTTCAGGAACAATTCTTTTGTTTGTCGAGAATCTCCGCAAGGCGGTTCACGAACAATTCCCTGTTCGTCGAGAATTTCCGCAAGGCGGTTCACGAACAACTCCTCGTTCACCTAGAATCTCTATAACACAGTGCACAAGTAATTCTTAATCTTAATTAAATCTTCGAGAGCCGATTCTTCTTTCGACTCTTTTAAAATTCCAACTATTTTTGAACCCATTTCGAACTCTGTTATTTCTTTTATTTTCTATATGTTAATACTCTCTTAACTATACAATCTAATTAAAAGTAGAAGTAAATTTTTTTGGAATTAATTATTATTTTGTCTAACCTTGAATAATCTTCTCCCAATGACAATAGAGATAGAATTAGGGAAGGTTATATTTGCGAATTCATAAATTACTTGAAATTATTATTAGTGCCTCACGGTAAACGCCGGGCTGGAATCGCCGGAACAAGCGCTCTAAGGGGGAACAGCCTCAAACCACGCCGGAATTCCCCCATCACGATAGATCGAATAGTATTAGTAACCTCTCGCCCATTGACAACACACACAGTGACACTAACACACATTCATCAGCAAAACCCCCCCGATCCCTGCACCTAGTTACTCCCCTATCTCCTCCCAGCGCCTTCCCCCTCCTTCCCCAGCACACCTGTCCCGAGCCCACCACCATTCTCTGCGTCACCTCAGCGATCTCCTACCCCGATTTTACCCGAACCTTCTCCCTCCTCTTCTCCCTCCCCTTTATTCGAGTCGCGATCTCCGTCTCCCATACCTGTAATTACCCTTGACTCCGATCCTCCGTCCCCTCAGAGTCCTCAGAGTTCCTCGAGGGTCCGGAGGATTTCGTAAGATATCCTTCCGACCTTGACGAGAGCTCTCATCCTTTTGACTTTCCCTCAGAGTCCTCGTCGGAACATCCTCTTCCTAATCCGACACCTGAACCTTCCCATCATGACCAACTAAGTTACTTCATATCCCAGTTTCCCCTCCTCGATTTCCCTATTCCAGAAGGATCTTTCTGCGTGGGCCTCGGTGATGTGGACCACGAAGAATTCCTTCATTATTTAACCACTGCCCCTGCTGACTCCATAATTCCTTGGTACCTCCCTGGATCACATTTACCGCTCGCTTACCATCCAAGCCCTGTTAAGGAAAATTCCCTCCATCCACCATCCAGTTTGATGACTCTTGACCTTCATTCCCTCCTTAATCTATTTTCCCAGATCCTTTCCTTACAGATTTAATAGGAAAAATCTAGAATTTTAACAAAAATTGTAAAATCCAGCCAGGATTTAGCTTCCTTAAAACTCCTTTTATTATTCCTGACTGATGTCCCCCGTACTATTGTAACACCCGCGAAATTACACATTCACAACACACAATAAAAACATTTTCCTGTAAACCGGTTAATCATCTGAATAAATTTTGATTTTTGGTAAAGGGTAAATTTATTTACATTATCCCGCTCACTTTCATTCATTTCCGAAATCGCACAAGGTCCCGTCCCGTGTAAAAGAGATTCGATTCTCTTACCAAAAAGAGATCATCGAGCGTAACGGCCTAAGACACTCACAAAGTTAAAGGGACCATTCTGGTCACTGACCTGTGTCAGGCCCCAGGACAGTGCGCTCGACCCGATTCATATACACGCCCGAAAAGTGTGTTACCGGGTAAGTAGGTTACGTTCTTCCAGATGGCCCGATCTCTCAAGGGTCTGGACGTAACATCAGAATTGTGACATTTTTCATTTTCCATCATAAGGTTCAGATTCATAAACGTATCTTTGCACATTCAAAGTGATTTTGTCCCTCAAGCTGCGTTTGTACTGCGCGTACATGATTATTCGCTTTAGTGTGCAAAAATACTTTAAGAGACAAAACCATTTATATACATGCGTGTGTATACGTATGATATGTGTATATATGTGTATACGTGTGAGAGATTAATTTATCGCATAACAATTTTCAATAACCTCTTGGGGGTAAAAGCTAATCTATCTCGAAAACGGTATCACATAAATATAAAAACTGTACCGTTAGATAAGACTTCTAAGGAGACTAATTTATCGTATTATAACAATATTCAAAAAGCACCTCTTGGGAGTGAACTCTAATATCTAGAAAATAAAATCTTGTAAAAATACGCGACTTACTTCTAAGGATTTTTTAAAATGCTTATATATTTTTTGCAGAAATAATATAAATAATATAAATTTTTACAAAAATGTGGTAATATCCTTCTAGAAACAACCTTACAACGGTAATATAAAATATGTGAAGTACATAAAAAAATATCTTTAAAAAATCTAACATATATTTTCTGTAGAAATAATATAAATTTTTACAAAAAGCAGTGAGATCCCTTAAAAGAACCTCATAAAGATAAAAAATATGCCAAGTACATAAAAAAAATCAAAAAATCTAAAAGGGTGATAAAAATAAAATATTTAAAACCGATATGAAATCAATAATATTAGCCAAGTACAATAAATTATGTGATATTAATTCGTAATCGATACTAAATGAGTTAAGATTACTTTAATTCCTAAAGCATTTTTATATGTATATAATTTAAAAAAGTTTTACACAAATTCTAAATCGCATAAATGACTTTCAGGTCGAAGATATGAAAACTTGGCGTGCCCCCCTCCCGCTCCGTCATTTACATATCTTCAATAAAAATAAAATAAAAAATTTGATTATACAATATATATATATATACAATATATTTGTTAATCCTTTCATTTAGTAAGTACAATTTACATTTTTATAAAATAAGCATTAGACGATGAATATGCAACAGACAGTCTGTAGGCCAGAAACGAGCGAAACCTGCGAAGCTTCTCAATCCGACTTACAATAATTAAACTAATCTTAACTCATTTATAATATAGATTACGAATTAATATCACATAATTTATTGTACTTGGCTAATATTATTGATCTCATCATATCGGTTTTTAAATATTTTATTTTTATAACACTTTTAGATTTTTTGATTTTTTTTATATACTTGGCGTATTTTTTTACCTTTATAAGGTTCTTTTTTAGGGGATTTTGCTGCTTTTTGTAAAAATGTATATTATTTCTACTGAATATACGTTAGATTTTTTAAATATGTTTTTTTATGTACTTGACGTATTTTATTTTACCGTTATAAGGTTGCTTTTGCAGGGATATCATCACCTTTTAGAGTATATATTATATATATATATATATATATATATATATATATATACATTTTTTTCTCTTGTAATATAACATCTATAATTTTATTAATGATTAAAGCTAATTTACCTTGACTGAATAAATAAATAATTAGTAATAATGGTTTCATAATTTTAATTTTAATTTTAATTATAATTTTATACTATCCATACGTTTGTATGTTACTTGGTTTTTGAAATATTATATAACTTGCATTTGAAATGTTACATAATTTGCATTACACAGTAATTTAAAAATGATTAAACTGATACTTTACTTCTTAAGAAAAACTCAAGTTGAAATACACTCGAGAAACATTCATAAATAAAAGAAACAGTGTAAATATGAGACTCTTCAAATATATATTTCTTTTAAACACAATAAAGAAAGAAAACATATTGTCAAATTTATTATATATTTTGGTTTTCTTTTTTACGATGATGTATTTACATCATTACATTACAATATATTATACTCACTGGTTGTTGAAATATATGTTGATAACTTTTGAAAATATACTACGCGACAATGTTCGTTCTAACATACGCCATATGATGGAGCCTATAATGATATACAAATTAAAAAGTGATTTACAATATATTTAAAATGCTTCTATTGTGCATTGCTTATAAGTTCGTTACATAAATCTGAAATTAAAATTAGGTGACAATGTTTACACATTTAAATCTATCTAACAAAAATTTTAAAAATGTTAAATATATTCCAATGAAAAACAAGCAAAGAAATATAATAATTATAACAGATAGTATAAACGATTAGATAAATTTGATAAATTTTATTTACCTAAAATTTTTTTGGTCGTGATAGCATTACATTATAAAAAAGTAAAAGATATAAGAAAGAAGAGAGGTAAATATATAACAAGATACACATATATAACAAGATTAAAAATTAAAAAGGAAAAAAATAAAATAAGAAAAAATGAAACAGACATAAAAAATGTACGATAATTTTTAATTATTTTGTTTATATATTTTATATAACTAAGATATCGAATCAACTGTTTCTTAAAGGGAATAAGCGTTTGAATAAAAAAAATCAATCTTATTTGAATATCTTTTTGTTGACAAACTATTAATAGACGTATATGTACCATATACAGGCGGTTTCGATGAAACACCTATGAAAGAAAAAGATCAGCTGAGATGATTTCATTCAGAATATGCCAATTAAGTAATATTAAATTATCGAAACAATCAGTACAATCTTTTATAACTTT
The DNA here is from genome assembly GCF_003227725.1 of Camponotus floridanus. Lineage (NCBI taxonomy): Eukaryota > Metazoa > Arthropoda > Insecta > Hymenoptera > Formicidae > Camponotus > Camponotus floridanus. The sequence continues at coordinate 257,335 of NW_020229289.1, forward strand.
ATATAAAAATGTGAGATCAAAAAGAAAGTCTTCTATTATGTAGATATAGCATTCAATTTAGTTCATTATAGGCATAATCATGACAAGTGCTATGATGCCCATAGACGTATTTAAAAAAAATATATATTTTATGCAAATTATTGAACACATTCTCAATCAAAATGCTATACTGATAAGAAAATTATAAGTAAACGTTATGGAAATGAATTACCGCATAATAAAATAATTTAATAATATTGACATTAATGAAATATTTACATACTTAAAAAATGAAAAAGCCTAGTTTCTGAAATACAGTAATTACAATTGTTTGAATATATGTAGGAAGAATCTGTTTATAATTAAACATATTTAAATTTAATAAATTAAATCATTATACAAAATCATATTTATGTCTTTTCATATTTTTCGCAATTGTAACATATACAATTATAACATGTTATAATTAGAAACAATATAAGAAAATAGGTCTTTTATGATATCATATTCTTATTGTCATAGCAACAATTAATGTTTAATAAAATATTATAATAAAATAATAATAAATAAGTAAATAACATAAATAAATAGTAAATAAATAAGTTGCGAATTACAAATAACTTTGTTTATAATTGATTCTTCTGATTTCTTTATGATATTAAATTATATCTTATTTGTTTATTTATACAATGTTATAGTACATACCTTTAACACGAGAAAGAAAAGTGTATAGATAATTTTCAGTATCGACTTCATATTTTATAGAACTTAAATTGATATAAGTATTGAGATCAAATAATTCATGTTGAATTTGAACTATAAACAAATCCATCATCCGAAAATCTGGCACAGTCTAAAAGTAAAATTCGAGTAAAATTAATCGAGAAAAAGAAGCTGTTAAGACATAAAAAATCATAATCACATAAAAAATCATAATCAAACGCTGCTAAACATAATTTATAAATATTAATATTAATATTAATAATAAATATTAATATTTTGTAGGACTTTCATTTCCGGTGCGTTACAGTATAGCACGTGGTTTATAGAAGTGATTTTTGGTGACGGGATAGAAGTGAGGGAGAGGGGTGAAGAAGGTGAGAGTGGGGGGAGGAGAGAGTGGAGGTGCGAGTGTGTGGATGAGAGTGAAGGGAGTTGGGAGAGGCTAGCGACAAAGGGATAAAGAAGAAAAGAAAGAGAAGTAGCAGTGACAAGCTAGGCACGGGATATAGATAATATAGAGAGGTAGCTATGCTCCGGGGAATGAGCCGTGCGAGAATTATAAACGCACACCTTAAGCCTACTAATTATTTACAACAAGTTGCGCCTTAGTTTCGCAACGAAATTAGAGACATGCCTTAATCTAACGAGTATTTACAGGGAATCGTGTCCTAGTCGTGCGCCGAAATTATGAACGCGCCTTGACCTAGTTATTTACAAGGGGTCGCGCCTAAATCTAGAAAAGTATTTACAAAGCGGTTGGTGCTCACCCACCGCGTAGCGCGTAAGACTTCTTCGCGGACACGAACGCGGAAGAGAAACCCACGGGTGGTCGCGTGCAACGAGGCACGGACGCAGGCCTAGCAGGGTCTGCCAACCGAAGTCGGTTGAGGACGGGAGCACCCGTCCTCAGGGTGGTGTACACGGGTGCCTCCTGGTACGCCGGGATACTGGACGTCGGTAGCAACCGACCGGGCCCGGTAGCAACCGGGCTCTAAACCAAGGGAGTCAATCAAGGCCCCAAAGTAAAACTCGCGGTTCGGTGCGGTGCGAAGCGGCGAACGAGCGGTACGTTAGGCGGCCGCGAAAAGGAGAGTCGGCTAGGGATCTAGGTTAGTGGAGACAAATTTTATTTATAACAGGTCGTCGCTCGAGAAGCCGTGAAAACGGCTGGCATTCCGAGGGCGGGCGGTCGGTGTCCAAAGACCCGAGGTGGCGGTTATCCTCCAGTGTCGAAGATACGGCGCTCGTCCAGGGCCGTGGAAACGGCTGTCGTCCGGAAGCCGCGGAAGCGGCTAATCCTCTAGTGCCGTGGATACGGCGTTCGTCCAGGAGTCGTAAAAACGGCTGTCGTCCGGGAGCCGCGGAAGCGGCTGATCCTCTAGTGCTGTAGATACGGCGCTCGTCCAGGAGCCGTAAAAACGGCTGATTGTTCGGGAGCCGTGAAACGGCTCTGGCCAGGAGCCGTAAAAACGGCTATTCGGGGTGTGCGGTTGAAAGCCGGACCGTTCCGGGCGTCGGTTGCAACCGACCGAGTACGGGAGCGCCCGTACCCTGGACCGGATCGTCCTTGGCTCGACGGAAACTCCTGGTTATCGGGTACACCCGACCGGGCACGGTAGAGACAGGGATGCAAGATTATCTCCGCAAGCAACATGCCACGCGTAGTGGAGAGGGTAACGGAGATGTGTGCGTAAGCGTACGTGTGAGCTCGGCGCTTCGGCGAGCTTCGGCTAAAAGAAGAGGACAGAATACAGTTTTCTGTCTCCTTCTTACCAAGCAAGCAACGAAAACGACGGGCGACGCGCGACGCGGAACGCTGCTGAGCGAGCCTCGATATTTCAATGTTTCTCTTTCACAGCTTTTCTTTATAGTTTTTATTTTTGTTACAAACATATATAAATATGTATATACATAAATGTATAATATATTTATAATATATATATATATATATATATATATATATATGTTACATATATATACACATACGTTTTATAATATATTAAATATAATTAATTTTTTTATACATTTAAAATATGAAATTAAGAAAAATAGTGCGATTTTCCCACTACCCATGAGGTATCACTAATGATGCGTTAGGTTTTTTATGTGGACCTTCGCCTGGAGCCCTATTATACCACATTCCATTATTTCATTATATTTTACAAAAAAGGAAGGAAGAAAGTAGAAAGAAGGGAAAGTAAAATATTCTGAATTATTATATTGTTTTTTATTTTTTTTATTAATAATTTTTTTTAATTATAATAATTTTTTTAATAATAATAATTGTTAATAATTATTGGTCTTCCTCGGCCTCGGCCGCCTCCTCGTCCTCGGCCGCCTCCTCGTCCTCGGCCGCCTCCTCGTCCTCGGCCAGCTTCTCGGCCTCCCCTATTTTGGGTGCTGGCGATGCCTCATCCGTCCTAGTGCCCCTATTTCGCCGGGCATACCAGCGTCTACGGGACTGTCCACCTCCTCTTTTTCTTATGTTATCTGAAAATTAAAACATAAATAATAAATAAATTATAAAAATGCATATATATATATATATATATATATATATATATAAAATTGGATAAATAAAATTTAATATAAAAAAATAATTTACCATTTTGCGCCTGTTGTTCCTTCTCTTCTTGCTGCTGCTGCTCCTGCTGCTGTTGCTGTTGTTGCTGTTGTTGCTGTTGCTGCTGCTGCTGCTGCATATACAATTGCAGCTGCTGATGGAATAATTGTTGTTGATGCAACATTTGTTGCATCAACTGCCGCATATCTGGCTCTTGGAGAGCGAGCGCGCCCATTTCTGCATTGATTTCCTCTAAAATTTAGAAAAATTAAAAAGATGAGTTTCTTAGTATTTTTTTATACAGTAAAACGATTTTGTGTTAAATTTAACATATTTCACATGTTCCAATTTATTCACTCTAATTTTAATGTTAATTTAACAGAAGGCAAATATGTAAATAAATAATAAGTAATATGTAAAAAATTAACACAAAAATGTAACATTTGAACGTTATTGTGTTGTTTTTAACTCTTAGAAACGGTGAATTATTAACTCAATGTAGAAAAGTCAAAATAACACAACGACAATATATTACATTAACATAAAAGTATGTTAAAAATTTAACATAAAAATTTCTACACAAGAAAAATCTACAGAAATACAAAATGTTTTTTACCGTGTACAAATGTATAATGATTTACTTACGAGCCATTATGTTGACGTTCAGTTCAAATTCGTTTATCGCCGTTCTTTCGTGTACTGAGAATGAGGCACACTCGGCATTTGTTTATACGTGCCTTGTGAAACTTTGGTGTTCAAGAGACTATCACGATCCCGATCCCGATTGTGAGTTATTATTTAAAATTTTTATATATCTTTATCCTTTTGACTTTATCTTCTTTTATTCACTCTTCTTTAATTCTTTGTTTCTGCTTATTTTTTATTTCATAATGTGCGATGAATTAAAAAAAAAAATCTAAGCGAAGCTTTTCAGAGTATTGGCTCAATGATGAGCGTATTAATTGTTGGATACGTAAAGTACCTTTTGATGAAAGCTTATATCATTGCACAATATGCAATAAAAATATTTCGTGCAATACGCATGTTTTGAGACATGCGAATTCTGCGACTCATAAAAATAATATTAAAGAAAATAATTCATCTCTATGCACTGATGAAAATAATAATAAAAATGTAGATAAAAAAATATCTGAAAAATACAAGTTTCAACAACAGTGGCTAGAGATAGAATTATTTAAGCCATGGTTGCAAAAAATATCACACGATAGAAATTCATTTTTTTGTTTATTTTGCGATAAATCTATGAAAGCGGATTTATCCAAAATATATCGTCACGCAGAATCAAAAGCACATTTAGAAATATGTAAAATTAAAACAGAAACAAAGAATATAACAAACGAAAACGTAGCAGATGATTCACTTTCGTTTAAAGAACGAAAGAGAATAGCAGAAATTAGATATGATGCATTAATTGCTGATAAAAATATTTCGCATCAAACGGCAAAAGAAATCCTCAGTTTTTTCCAACATATAGGAGAAGATCCTAATGTGTTAAAAAGCATGAGCATGAGCCGAACAAAATGTAAAAACATTATTACAAATGTTTTGTGCCCGGTCGAAACAGATCATGTCGTCAATAAGCTTCAAAATACAAAATTTACAATTTTTAATGACGAAACATCTGATGTAACAAATAATAAATGGATGACTTTTCTTGTTCGATACGTTGATCCAGAAACATTAGATATTCGCTCACAATTAGTCAAATTAATCGATATTGATGCCAAAGATTCAAGCGCAGAAAAGTTGTTTGAGGCATTTAAATGTGAAATGTGGAAATTACAGATATCGTTTTTAAATATCGTAGCCTTATCATGCGATAATGCATCTGTTATGACAGGAAAATATTTATCGTTTCAAAAAAATTGGAAAAAATGTGTCCACATTTATTAACATTTTCATGCCCATGCCATTCTTCTGCATTAGCAGCGCATGCGGCCTGTTCTAAAATGCCTTCATATTGCGACGAATTTCTAAAAAAAATTGCTACTTATCTCAATAGCAGTCCAAAACGTACAGCTATTTTTCGTGAATTTTGTGAATGTTTTCAAGAAACAAATCGCAAAATATTGAAATTATGTGATACTCGCTGGCTTTCGCACTATTTATGCATCGAAAGGCTTCTTGAATCTTGGAATACAATTAAATACTTTCTTACTGAAATGGTTGTGGTGAAATGGTTGTAAGTGAAAAAACAAATTCTGGAGAATGTCTATTGTCTATGATGGACAACGTAGAGATGAAAGCTTATTTCCTGTTTTTAAAATACGTTTTAAATTTCTTTAATGCATTTAATGCATTCTTTCAAGCATTAGAAACAAGGATTCATTTATTACATCCAAAATCTAGAAACTTTCTTTTCCAAATCTGTCGAAATTTTTTAAAAGAAGAATATTGAAAACCATTTTCTACAAATATTATATTCTCACTAAAAGAAAATCAAAAAGTTATAAATGAAATTATTTTGGGATCAGAATGTGAAGAATATCTAAACGAATTAACACTTAAAGATCACATAAACATAGTTAAAATTGGTCGAGAGAACTGTTTAACATTTTATGTGACTGCTGCGGAAAAAATTCGTAAAAGATTAACAACATGTTTTTATCAAAGTTACAAGTTTTTCGACCATACATAACTTTATTTGATAATAATAGAGAAACATCATTCAATGATGTTTCTTTTATAGCTAAAACTATTGGCGGTTTTGATGAAAATGGTTTAAAAGGAGAATGGATTGCTTTACCATTAGATTTTACAATGGAAGAAAAACAAAACTTTTCTAAATTAAATTTCGACAGTATGTGGAAAAAAATTTTACAAAATCGACACAATAATTTTACTAAGTATCCTAATTTAACAAATGTTATAAGTACTATAAGATCTCTTCCAAATTCAAATGCCGATCCGGAAAGAATGTTTTCTTTTTCAAATAATTTAAAAACGAAAAACCGTAACAAGTTTTCGTCAACTACTATTAATGCTATTTGTGTATTTAAATCGGCATTAAAAACGAGGAGCGAAACAGCTATAAAAATGAAAATTGACAAAAAGCATTTATCTCTTATGTCAGCGGATAAATTATATGCTACCGCTACTAAAAAAAATAAAAATAATTTAAGATTACATGCTGCAGACCCTGACGTAGGCCCCTCCTCTAATTAATAATAAATTTATTTATTATTTATTATTTTTTATTGCATTGAAAAGGATTCGGAGAGGATTGAAACGTTTGCGCTAATTATTGTATCTTGAAATTTTAAACATGATTGTAATTTAACACGCGTTTACAATTAAATCTTTTTTTGTTAACCTTTAATTTCGGTGGCCTTACTTGCTTTTTTGTGTATTTGTTTTATATTTATTATTTATTATTATTTATTATTATTTATTATTTATTTATTATTTATTATTATTTATTATTATTTATTATTTATTTATTTATTATTATTATTTATTCAGACATTACTCTTGTACAAAACATCTTGTCTATCTAACGGACACCATATTTGCAGAAAGCAAGAATATGAAAAACATCTTGTGTGTGTGTGTGTGTGTGTGTGTGTGTGTGTGTGTGTGTGTGTGTGTGAGTGTGAGTGTGTCTGTCTGTCTGGTTAACAGACACCATACTTGTAAAAAGTAAGAATCTAAAAAACATCTTGTCTGTATAACAGACATCATACTTGCAGAAAGCAAGAATATGAAAAACATCTTGTGTGTGTGTGTGTGTGTGTGTGTGTGTGTGTGTGTGAGTGAGTGAGTGTGAGTGTGTCTGTCTGTCTGTTTAACAGACACCATACTTGTAAAAAGTAAGAATATAAAAAATATCTTCTCTGTATAACAGACATCATACTTGCAGAAAGCAAGAATATGAAAAACATCTTGTGTGTGTGTGTGTGTGTGTGTGTGTGTGTGTGTGTGTGTGTGTGTGTGTGTGTGTGTGTGTGTGTGTGAGTGTGTGTGTGTGTGTGTGAGTGTGTCTGTCTGTCTGTTTAACAGACACCATACTTGTAAAATATAATGAAATAATGGAATGTGGTATAATAGGGCTCCAGGCGAAGGTCCACATAAAAAACCTAACGCGCCATTGGTGGTACCTCATAGGTGGTGTGGAAAATCGCACTATTTTTCTTAATTTCATATTTTAAATGTATAAAAAAATTAATTATATTTAATATATTATAAAACGTGTGTGTATATATATGTAACATATATACATATATATATATATATATATATATATATATATATATATATAATAGTCTTTTTTCCAGGACTTTTGAGAATGCATGAGACAAGGACCAATCAGAAGTCTATTGTAAGCCACTCTGATTAGTTCACACATTCTGCCGCATGCGTTGTCGCAACTTAACGCATCTATGTAGTCTTAGGTTAATATTTTCAGTTCTGACGACAGTATGAAACTATAAAGCGCGGGAGTACTATAACCTATTATAATAAGCTTTATCTATTATAATGAAATAAAAGTGTAAAACTATTTCTATTTGGTTTAAAATATTTGCATTATATTGAAATGTTTGCATTAATTAAATTTTCCAATAGTGTATATGATGTGTGTCAAGCTAAGAAAGTTGAACAAACAAATAATGATACTTGTATTGTTCGATACTCAACAGGGAGATATGTTGCAAATCTTCTAGCGATAAATGGTAATGTAAAATTAATAGAATTACTTAGACCATGATTTACTTGTTCGTTTATTAATTACATTGATATTTATTACTTTGAGTATATAAATACTTCCTTTATTTTATTTCCAATTCTATTGTAATCTTTAACTATAATTTTTTCAAGTTTTATATTATATATATGTATATATATGTTTCAGATGATATTAAAATGCTCACAAATATAAAACAAAATTTAAATAATGATCTACCTAAGGTGCAACTTAAGAATATTACACTTATTGAAAATTTTCGCACTAAAGACAGTACATACAGATCAGACACATTCTTCACAAGAAATAGATATAATTAGATTCAATAGTACTTGTGATACTCTACTTGTAGATTCTATGCTATGTAATATGCACAGCAATATGAGAAATGATGATAACTTCCTTTCTCAAATGCAAGAAATAAATTTGACACAAGATTCTATTAATTTAGACTCATATGAAAGTTTTAATGATTATATAAATGTAAATTCAGCTTATAACAATTCTACTTTAAACATAATAAATAATGAAAACTTAACGATAAAAGATAACAATACAGATTTTACTCTAACTACTGCGAATGATGATATATCATCACTCAATGAACAGTTTAACAATGATTCAGTTTCAAACATAAATGAAAATATTAATACAAATTTTAATTGTCTGAATACAACCGATAATGTATTATCACCCAATTATATTGAACAACAATCTAATAAGATTATAAATTCAGGATCAAAAGAAAGCTCTTTACCTCTTATAAATTTAGATGTTGGTAAGTTTTAGATTGTATTCAGATTTTTTTTTATTTCTAATTATATTTATTTAATATTAATTTAATTTTATTTAATTAATTTAATTTTAATTTTACAAAAGAGTTGGAAAATGACATCGGAAAAGAAGCTACTGATATGATAAGTAATACGATAAATGATTTGACAGATTATGGACCAAATGATAGCGATAGTTCAGATGGTACAGAAACTGCAGAAATTAATAATAATTCAGCATCAACTTCAAATAGTAATATTACTTTTTATAAATCTTCCAAGAATAACACAATAATAGACACTTCTTCTGATATATCTTTAAAACTGAACGTACAAGGATTTTCTGCTTGCGATGATGCTTATTTGTATGTTGAAAAATCGCAAAGTCCTAAAGGTCAAGGTAAAACAAATTTTTGTTTCTTTTGTAACAAAATGCAAACAAAAATAGCTCGACATTTAGAAAATGTACATAAAGATGAGGAGGAAGTAAAAAAGTTTAGATTTCTGCCAAAGGGTAATGTAGAGCGTAAAAAATTGATAGATTCTTTAAGAAAAAAAGGGAATTTTCTATATAATGTAGATCCACAATTCAATACTGGAAATTTAATAACATGTAGACGACCACAAAAGAAATTAAAACGTGATGCTACAGACTTTGCACCATGTATCAAATGTAAAGGTTTTTTTGCTAAAAATAGCCTTAGACATCACTATAAAATTTGTAATCAAAACAAGAAGAACAAACTGTAAAATCAACATTAACTCTAGCACGTAAAATAGTTGGTCGAATTCATAAAGATGCTTGCCAACAATTACGAGAGTATGTTTTACCAATAATGAGGGAAGATAATATAGTAAGATTAATTAGATATGATTCCGTTATTATTAAATATGCTAATAAAATGTGCAAAAAATATAGTTTACAACATCAACATGATATGATAAGAGCTCATCTCAGACTTCTGGGTCGTTTTTTAATTGCTTTGAAGGAAATTAATCCTGAATAATCCTGAAATTACGGATTTTGCATCACTTTACGATCCAAAATTTTATGATTCAGCAATCAGAGCGGTAAATATAGTTGCTGGCTTAAATGAAACAACATATATATACAGAGCTCCTACTGTTGCTTCCACACTTGGCATTTGTATAAAAAAGATAGGTCAAATTTTAGAAAGTGAATATATTAAAGAACATGATAAAGTAAAAAAAGAATATGTTCATGACTTTCTGTCTCTTCTTGAAAAAGATTATGGCTGTACTGTAAATAAAGTTGTACTAGAAAGTCGGATTGCAAAAAAGCGTAATGAAAAAGTGATACTACCATTGAAAACTGATATTGCTAAATTGAATCAATATATAACAAATTTACGCGAAAAATCATATAAGATATTACAACATAAATTTACATATAAAGCTTGGTTAACTTTAGCGAAAACTACTCTTATTTACATTCAAATATTTAATCGTCGGAGAGCAGGTGAAACAGAACGATTATTAATAAGTGATCTTAAAAAATCTGAAAAAATTGATGAAAGTGATGAGCAGTATCGAAAATTACATCCAGAAAACAAAGAAACTGCGGCAAAGTACAGACGCGTCATTATTCGTGGGAAACTAACAAGATTTGTTCCATTATTATTAGATTTTGAAATGCGTAAAAGTTTAAAAGTTATTTTAAAATTCCGAAAGAATGCAGGTGTTTCTTCTAAAAATCCATATGTATTCGGAATTCCCGGATATCATAACAAACGTCATAAGTATCTCAGAGCTTGTATGTTATTGCGCAATTTGCTCATAAATGTGATGCTAAACGTGCAAAAACATTACGTGGTACTATTCTACGAAAGCACATTGCAACAACATGTGCGAGTTTAGATTTGCCAGAAAATAAAATAGATCGTTTTGCAAGTTTTATGGGACATCATGAAAAAATTCATAAAGAAATATATCGTCAACCTATAGCAGCGGTTGATATATTAGATATGTCAAAAGTTTTAGAAAAAGGACTTGGTATACATGATGAGAATAAAGAGAATTTGCAAATAAATACTTCAAGAAATATAAAACAAAAAGACAATATAAATAATTCGAAAATGTTACATAATTTTAATAAAGAGGATAATTTAGATTTATCAGAGGAAACTGAATATGGTAAGCTATTTTCTTTTAAATATAATTTGTACAGTTTCTTTGTATTTATTTATCACAATTATGGAATTATTTTGAATATATATTTTATATGGAGATCTTTTAATTAATTTTTATTTAAATTAATTTTTTATATTAAAATTTAATTGACCTTTCACATGCTTAATAACAGTTTGATTGGACGTAATGTATATATATTTTAAAAGATTTGTTGATGAACATATTCAATAATATATGTGTTAAGTTAATCCTTTATTCAATAAATATTTTAGTGACACTTAATTTTATATATGTGTACATATATGTAAAAAAATATTTAATTTATAAAAGTAATTAAATAATAGATATTAACCGTTTTCATATACAATACTAAATTTAATATTTATTAAATTTATTAATATTTATTTTTAAATATTAAAAAATAAATATTTTAAAATAGATATAAAAATAAATATTAATAAAATAGAAAAAGAAAAAGCTGTTATAATTGTTACTAAACGGTTAAAGATATAAATTTATTTTCTGTCCTGTAGAGTACATTGAGTGCACAAAGTATGATGATGATTCTGATTACGAGAATTATAATGTTGATGAAGATTACAAATATTATAAATCAGATGATAAGCACTCTGTTATTAATAAAATAATGCTTATTACTGAATGTATAATTATAAGATGTATAATTTTTCTATGAAAGTATTTCCAAATATTATATATAATTAATTTATGTTTATGTACTAAACATTGATGCATATTAATCGCATGGCTTAATGTTAAAATACTTTATAATAACATGCAGTTTATGTTAGAAAATTTGATTTAATAAAATATTTAATGTAATATATCACATAAAAAATTTGTTTTTTATATATATTTTGTAAAAAATCTGTAATCTTATAATATAAATACTAATTAATACTATGCTATATATAATACAGTGCATTTTAAATCTAGAATTCATTAGAAATAATTTCTATTATATTATTAAAATGTTTAATAATATAATGCAAATAATATAATTTATTAATTTATATTATATTAATAATAATAATAATTTTTAAGACATTTGGTCCTCGTAACTCAAAGTAATTATTTTGTAGCATTGTAAATAAATAAGAATAAAATATTTGTTGTTGAATTTTACAGGTGAAGAATGATAAGAATAATAATAATAAATGTCCAAAAGCAACACACAAAGAAAATCAACAAAAATTTATTATCAATTCTAAAAAGAAGAAACGCTCAAGTAAGTAAAGTAATATATTTTTCTTTGTAATAATACATTACATTTAAATCTTACAAAGAATTATATAGAAAATAAATATTAGTATTGTAATAATAATCTTTTATTTAACTTTTGTTGTTTTCATTCTATTTTAGCATTATTGTTATTAATATATATGTTCTTAATTTAATTTTTAAACTTTTTTATTACTACTGTTCGTAATTTATATTCTAATATTGTAGTAAATTTTATATTCTAATTTCTTTACATATTTTATTATTTTCAGCATCTCCTTATGGTAAAACGAAAAGATGCCGCTGGAATGAGGAAGAGAAAAATTTAGTGCTGACTGCTTTTCGTGAAGATATTGCTAAAAGAATGTTACCATCTTTACTAAGTATAGAAAAATTTAAGTCACAGAATAAAGTTTTACGTCAACGAAGTGCGGTAGCTATAAAAACTTGGATTCATAATCAATTTAGAAAAAAAGCAAAATTATCGCTAAAGGCAGATGATGAAATAACAGATGATACAAATAAAGATACATGCAGAGAGGATATTAAATCAATTTTTGCTAGTTACATCAGTAGAAAAGCTATACCTAGTATAAACGAATGCGTAATTGCATATAAATCTAAAACTTTACAAAAATTTTGTCCAACCGATATACAAGACATGATTTTAAAATACATTATGATTTTTAAAACGTTTTCTACTAACGTAACTATATAATAATATTAAACTGCAAAGCAATATTAAAATCTAATGTATAAAATTATAAAAACGTTTCAAAATATGAAATAAAAAATAATATTAGATATATATGTATAAAATTGAAACGCGATTTAAACATTTTTAACTATAATTTTTCGTTTAGGTAACAATTAGAGAGGATGTGATATATTAATTTTAAAACATGCAAAATATATAAGGCAGTTATTGTATAATATATAGACAGAAATCTAACAATTATTATTTTAACTCGATATATTATATGTAAAAGCGTTAATAATTTAAAAAATGCATTTATGTTGTGTTGCAATCTATATGTTAGCTATTTTATAATTTTTTTATAATTTAATAAATAATTAATAAATTGAATTACATAACTTATATTACTCGGTATATCATAAAAGTGCTTTAAAATATTAAATAAAAAGTAATATTAAAAATATAAAATTGTAAAACGCGATTTAAACATTTTCAACTAAGTTTTTCGTTTAAGTAATATTTAAAAAGGATATGATATATTAATTTTAAAATATGCAAAATATATAAGATAGTTATTGTATAACATATAGACAGAATTCTAATAATTATTTTAACTCGATATATGTAAAAGTGTTATTAATTCTAAAAATTACGTTTATATTGTGTTGCAATCTATATGTAAACTATTTTACAAATTTTTTATAATTAATAAATAAATTGAAAACTAAATGCTATATGTACATATATGTATATTTGTTTATTCTTAGCAATTCGTATGAAATAAGTTGCACGCGCTCGACTCTCAATTAGCCTGTTATTTCTTATTCTTTTTTAGACCTGGATATAATCATTTTATATTATTTGATATTTTCCAAGTAGTTTCAGGACCGACCTGGAAACAGTCAATACATATAGTCCGGTGTATTCCAGGACCTTTTTTTTAATGAACTGAATTAAATTAAGGCTCAATATTATTAATAAAATTAATGAAGAACGGGCTACTTGAGGGCCGAGCGCGAGAAATCGGTGCGCAACTGTTTAAATATGATAATGCGTGGTTTGAATTATTCAATCTTTTATTTGTACATTTCGGTTCCATATGATTGGACCCTTTTCAGCTTGTTAACATCTTTATTCTCTACGTCGACCTTCGGCAGATCATCACAAAATTTATGTTCCCGCAATCTGCCATATTCCGGTTCGAATCGTAAAGAACGTTGTATTGTTTGTCAGGTTGCGGATGTTTTGCACCATGGTTTTGATATCGATAGACTCAAATAAAGGATTGAATAATTCAAACCACGCATTCTCATAATTAAACACTTGCGCACCGATTCCTCGCGCTCGGCTCTCAATTAGCCCGTTCTTTATAAATAATATTGAGCCTTATATTAATTCTTTATATTAATAGTTTATTAAAAAAAAGAGTCCCGAAAAACACCGGGCTATATAAATTGACTATTTCCAGGTCGGTCCTGGCACTACTTTAAAAAATATAAAAAAGTATGAAATGATTATATCCAGGTCGGTCCTGGAACTATTTGAAAAATATAAAAAAGGGTGAAAAGATTATATCCAGGTCTTTAAAAAAAAAAACGTCCTAGAATGTACCAGGTTGTATGTATTGACGGTTTCCAGGTCGGTCCTGGAACTATGCGTATGACATAAAAAACTTCCAGGACGGACCTCAAAGTTACAAAAAGACCTGGAACTAATCAGTGGTCAGTATTCAAAATGGACCCGGAACAGACCCTATGACATATATATACAGGGTCTACCAAAAGTGTGGAAACCCCTAAATATCTCGGAAAATATACGTTTTACAGAAAAGTGTTTCCAACAAAAGTTGTAGGGTTTAAGAAGATCTATATACTGATTCTATCAGTTTGACCTTGGATGGCGTCGTCAAGGTCAGGTCAAGGTCACATTGACTTTTTTAAATGACACCCCCTACATTTGATTGCATATTCTTATAGCTTAATTCAAGAGCTTTCCAAAACACTATAATAATGTTCATTTTTATTAAGTACTTTGCGAGTTATGAGGGTTGAATGATAGAGTAGCGCCGGTATTAACATTATCCAAGGTGTACTACATGGAGGTTACTCGCTCGGATTTGCATCTGTTGTGTGTGTGATCCAGCTAACTAAGGCAAGATCGGTCGTGGATCCAGTCAGCAAAAGCAAAGACCCAACCAAATTACAATCGAGCATTTAAAGACCTGGAAAGCAATCGACATAGTAAACAGTAAATAAATTTGTGGATGCTCATTTATCATAATAATTGTTCGAAATGTGTGCGTGTGCGTGCGTGCGGTGCGTGTATACAGAGATCAGGTTAGGTTGCACCAAACGATTGCAAATGTGTTTCAATGTGTTAAAGTAAATGCTGAAAGTGGCTGCCATTTACTTCCTGACAATATGCTAATCTTTGGTAGAATGTAGAAATGACTTTACGATTCGTTTCAAAAGGTATCAAAGCCATTTCATCCCTTATTCGCTGTATCAATTCGTGAATGGTTTTAGGTTTTGTTCTGTAAACCTTACTCTTCAGATATCCCCATAGATAATAATCAAGAGGAGTTAGATCTGGTGACCGAGGTGGCCAATCCTCTCCTCCCTCATTTCCGTTCCTTCTTCCTATCCACCGTAGCGGAAAAGTCTCATTGAAAATACGACGTGGTCCTGCACCAAAATGAGCAGGAGCTCCATCATGCTGAAACCATATTTCTTGGAAATTATTTGGAAAAGTATTCTGTATGGCTGGAATTATTTGATCAACAAGTAATCTCTCATACCTTTGAGCGTTCAAATATTCTTCAAAAAAAAACGGCCCTATTAAATAGCCATCTATTATTCCGCACCATACATTTATTTTTTGTGGATGTTGTGTGTGAGTTTCCCGCACCCAATTCGGATTCTCATCTGACCAGAAACGAAAATTTTGATTATTAACTTCTCCCGTTAAGGTAAAAGTTGCCTCGTCTGTGAAAACAATTTGATAAGGGAAGATGGGCCGGACATCTATTAGTGCCATCATTCTTTCACAGAAATGTATACGACGCTCCTCATCTCCGTTTTGCAATTCTTGAACGTATTGCAATTTATATGGATGGAACTTGTTCTTCTTTAAAATTCTCCAAACCGACATGGGAGCAATATCGTGAGTTTGAGCGACTCTCTGAACACTAGAATTGGGATCTTCAATAAATGTCTGCAGAACATCAAGTTGTTTTTCTTCGTTGGTTGCAGACAATGGTCTTCCTGACTTAGAGCGATTTCTTACGCTACCAGTTTGTCTAAAACGTTCTATTGTTTTTAACACAGTGGACTTATTAATTCGACGGTTCGGATACGTGTCATTAAATAATCGAACGACATCAGAGAACGATCTTTCGTTATCACCCCATCCACGCATCATGAGGATAGTGATTCTTTCACGTTCCGACAAGTCGCCAGCCATTTTTAAAACGTTTAATTTTAATTAATCGTACGTTGTATTTGGACGATAACAATTAATTTCTGCTTGCTCAAAGCTGAAGTTAGAAGGTGCTCGTTCTTTGATAGCTTTATACATTCTTAGTTGAATTTTAAATGCGAGTTAGACTGCATGTAGTGCGTCACATAGCGGTAAATGAAGGAACTAACGAGACGTTTCATACACGTTTTATGGAGCAATTTTTTGGCAATTTGACTTCAGCGAAATATGAGGATATGTTGAGGAATCGATCTTGCCTTAGTTAGCTGGATCACACACACAACAGATGCAAATCCGAGCGAGTAACCTCCATGTAGTACACCTTGGATAATGTTAATACCGGCGCTACTCTATCATTCAACCCTCATAACTTGCAAAGTACTTAATAAAAATGAACATTATTATAGTGTTTTGGAAAGCTCTTGAATTAAGCTATAAGAATATGCAATCAAATGTAGGGGGTGTCATTTAAAAAAGTCAATGTGACCTTGACCTGACCTTGACGACGCCATCCAAGGTCAAACTGATAGAATCAGTATATAGATCTTCTTAAACCCTACAACTTTTGTTGGAAACACTTTTCTGTAAAACGTATATTTTCCGAGATATT
The DNA here is from genome assembly GCF_003227725.1 of Camponotus floridanus. Lineage (NCBI taxonomy): Eukaryota > Metazoa > Arthropoda > Insecta > Hymenoptera > Formicidae > Camponotus > Camponotus floridanus. Next base: position 274,249 of record NW_020229289.1, read on the forward strand.
TAGGGGTTTCCACACTTTTGGTAGATCCTGTATATATATATATATATATACAGGGTGAGGCAAAAGTATGGAAACCCCTAAATTTTTTGAAAACTATGCATTTTAGAAACAAATGTTTCAGACAAAGGTTGTAAGGTTTCAAGTAATGCATTACGTAGCAATATCAGTGTAACCTTGAATAGCACCGTCAAGGTCACATAAAAACTTCCGAAAATCAATACAGAAACGGAAAGCCCCATCCTTTTTCTTCACTAAGACCACTGGAGAGTTCCACGCGCTGTTGGAGGGTTCTATAATTTCAACCTTTAGCATTTTATCTACTTCGGCGTTTATCATGGCCTGCATTGCCGGGTTCCTAGGGCGGTACCTTTGCTTAATCGGCGGACCGGGTTTTAAACAAATAGTGTGAGTGATACTGTCAATGGGGCCTCGGACCGACTCGAATTTTCGTAGTTCCTTCTCTAGGAATTGTCTGAATCGTCGGTCCTCCACCGGAGATAGGGGGGTAATTCCCGTCGAGATATCGCCAGCGATAGTTGCCACCTGCGGCGTAAACGTAATTTGGTCAAGCGGTGGGGCTGGGATGGTTATACCCAATTTGGCCCATAGATCCGTGCTAATGAGCATGGCACTTCGGGATGTCGGTACGACCCGAAACCGATGGTCAACCTTGAACCCGCTGACTCTTATCTCGAGATCAGTGACAGTTCTTATCGTGGCTTCGGTGCTGTCAGCTAGAATTATCAGTTCTTCCGCGTTCAGGACGGGTCATCCGGCTGCCTCCATTCTTTCGGCAGTTTCGGCATTAATAAACGAAACCTCGGATCCGGAATCGATTAGTGTCCATATCGCAACGCCATGAGCATGTACCTGGATATGCGGCCGCGGCGTGTACGTTATTCGGAAACGGGTCGGGGCTCGGTCGCCTTGTCGCCGACCCGTGGGTCGTTTCCCGACGGAGGATGGCAATCCCGGGTCAGGACGCCGTCTTTTCCGCAGCGCGAGCAAAATTTCTTAAGGGGGCGTTTGCAATCGAGGCGAGTGTGTCCTCGCTGTTTGCAACGCCAACAGCAAGCGTTTCGATCATACTGGACGGTGGCCACGTTGGCTTCAGGAGTTTTCTTAGCCTCCTTTATGCAATCCTTACGGCGTTGATCGATAGTCTCGTATTCCGCGGTCCGACGGAATAGCTCGGACAGGGTAGTGATCTAGTTAATATGTGCGTAGAGCTGGAAATCCGGGTGAGAATTCTCGTATAGCTCAATTTGCTCTTGGGCCATATAGCCACCTGTCCTACGCATCGTTAAAACGGTCGTCGCGTACTTCCGAAATGTTTCGTTGGGTTATTGTTTCTGGCGTTGGATTTCTCGTCTTAACTGGCGTTGGTACCCGCGGGGCAGATATTGGTCTTTCGCAGAACTGTTCCCAGGTATTCCATGAGGCTCGACAATTTCTATACCACAATAAGGCATCGCCCCATAATAATTCAGGTAGGCCTGTTAAGCCAAGCGTGACCCGTCATATCCGTATGCGGCAATGAGCTCCTCTACCCATTCGAGAAATGAGAGGGGATCTTTCCTATCAAAGTGTAAACCCCATTTTCAGATTTGATTTAAAATTGGTGCCGAATCCTCCATTTGAGGTTCCGGGGTACTGGGTACGCTCAGGTATCGGTCGCCTCCGGATTTTGCCATCTTAGTGTTTTCCTCAACAATATGGTCTCGAAGTCGCTGGCGTACGGTCTCAAAATTCCCGGTGGTATCTAACCCGGCCGCAGATAACCGAGTGGTAATTTCAGTATTATTGAGGCAGTAAACCCTCGAGATCATGGACGTATCGGTCGTAGTTTGCGAATCGGAGCCTCTAACGGACTGGTTCCTGTTCGGACGCCATGTAACGGGGCACCTTTCCCGACGCCGTGGATCGGCTCGTCGGAGTCAGGGTTCGGGAGAAGGAGAGGCTCAGGCTCGCAGAACTACAAGTGTACGGTTTAACAGAACATTTATTTATTCAGAAAATAAATTAAATTTACTACAATAGGCAGGCAATACTCCGGGAAATGAGCCGCGCGAGAATTATATACGCACACCTTAAGCCTACTAATTATTTACAACAAGTTGCGCCTTACTTTCGCAACGGAGACATGCCTTAATCTAACGAGTATTTACGAGTATTTACAGGGAATCGTGTCCTAGTCGTGCGCCGAAATTACGAACGCGTCTTAACCTAGTTATTTACAAGGGGTCGCGCCTTAATCTAGAAAAGTATTTACAAAGCGGTTGGTGCTCCCATCGCGTAGCGCGTAAGACTTCTTCGCGGACACGAACGCGGAAGAGAAACCCACGGGTGATCACGTGGAACGAGGCACGGACGCGGGCCTAGCAGGGTTTGCTAACCGAAGTCGACTGAGGACGGGAGCACCCGTCCTCAGGGTGGCGTACACGGATGCCCCGTGGTACGCCGGGATACTGGACGTCGGTAGCAACGAACCCGGCCCGGTAGCAATCGAGCTCTAGACCAGGGGAATTAAATAGGACCCCCCAGAGTATGTCTCGCGACGCGGAAGTCCTAATGGGGGGTCGCGTGCAACGAGGCACGGACACGGACCTAGCAGGGCCTGCCAACCGAAGTCGGCTGAGGACGGGAGCACCCGTTCTCAGGATGGCGTACACGGGTGCTCCGTGGTACGCCGAGATACTGGACGTCGGTAGCAATCGACCGGGCCCGGTAGCAACCGGGCTCTAGACCAGGGGAGTTAATCAGGGCCCCAAAGTAAAACTCGCGGTTCGGTGCGGTGCGAGGCGACGAACGAGCGGTACCTTAGGCGGCCGCGAAAAAGAGAGTCGGCTAGGGATCTAGGTTAGTAGAGACCAACTTTATTTATAACAGGTCGTTGCTCGAGAAGCCGTGAAAACGGCTAGTATTCCGAGAGCGGGCGGTCGGTGTCCAAAGACCCGGGGTAGCGATTGTCCTCCAGTGTCGAAGATACGGCGCTCGTCCAAGAGTCGTAAAAACTACTGTCGTCCAGGAGCCGCGGAAGCGGCTAATCCTCTAGTGCCGTGGATACAGCGCTCGTCCAGAAGCCGTGAGAACGGCTCTGACCAGGAGCCGTGAAAACGGCTATTCGGGGTGTGCGGTTGGGAGCCGGACCATTCCGAGCGTTGGTTGCAGCCGACCGAGTACGGGAGCGCCCGTACCCTGGATCGGATCGTCCTTGGCTCGACGGGAACTCCTGGTTGTCGGTTACACTCGACCGGGCACAGTAGAGACCGTGCTCTGAACCAGAAAGCGAGGGTAGGAGCTCGGTAGGCTTCGATTGCCCAGGGTACGCCCTGTGGCTTCGAGCGTCCCGAAAGTCGGGTCAGGAATAGGTGCCGATCTGCCGGAGCGGCCGCCTTATATACCCGACTGGCTACCCCCACGCTGTCATGCGTGTAGTAGTGGGATAGGCCGCGATCCTCAATCCGCGGCTCGGTTGAGGTGCTCAAATCGGCGGCGCTTGGCGCCAAATTGGCGCAGCGCAGTCTTCTAGTAACGATCTTGCCGTTACAAAGGGGAAAAGAAAGGAGTAGAGGGTAGATTAAAAGAGGTAGAGAAAGTATTAGAAAGAAATGAAAAAGAGGAAAGAAGAAAGAACATAATAATAAGAGGATTGGAAATAAAGGAGGGAAAAAGAAAGGAGGCAGTAAAGGAAATATTGGGTTGGGGCGAGAGCGGTGGTGAGGCAGGTACTTAGAATAGGAGGGGATAAGGAAAAGGGGAGAGAGATGGTCTTGGTTAGGTTAGAAAATGAGGAGCAGAGGTGGGAGGTCCTAGGGAAGAAGGCGCAGCTGAAAGGGAGGAGGGAAAGGATAATGGAGGATCTAACATGGGAGGAGAGAAGATTAAGGTGGAGACTGGAGAGTTTTGGGATAGAGGAAAAAAAGGGAAGAGTGTGGGTGGGAAATGGGAGGGTAAGAATAGATGGATATTGGTAGAGATGGGATGAGAAGGAGGAGGTGTTGAGGGAAGAGGGAATGTGAAAGGAATAGAGCAGGGGGAAAGCAAGGAAGAGGGGGAAAGGATTATAAAATAGGAGAGAAGAAGGAAAGGAATGGAAGGATGGAAGAGGGAAGAGGGGAGGAGAAAGAGGGAGAAGAAGGTGAATGGAGTATAGTTTTCTGGAATCTGATCGGACTGAGAGACGTAATGTTATTTTCAGAAACATGGGTAGATGAAAAAGGATGGGAGAACTTAAAAGAAAAGCTGCCAAGAAAATATGAGTGGGGGGTGCAATTAGTGAGTAGAAAAAGCATGAGGGGAAGAGCAATGTGAGGAATAATAATGGGAATTAGAAGGGAATTAACGGAAAAGTGTGCGAATATGGAGGTTCAAGAAGAGGGGATCATAGTGGGAGAGTTAAGGCAGGGAAAGGATAAATGGAGAATTGTAGGGGTATATGCAAGTGGAGGGATAGAAAGAATGTTGCGGAAGCTTGGATAGGAGAAAAAGAGGAAGGAATAAAAATAATAATGGGGGAGATTTTAATGCAAGGACTGGGAAGGAAGGAGGGGGAATGGTAGTAGGGGGAAGAGAAATGGGAAGGAAGGGAGAGGGGAAAAAAGCAAAGAATAGGAAAATAAACGGGGAGGGAAGGAAATTGGTAGGTTTTTTAGAGGAAAGAGGATGGGGAATATTTAATGGAAATGTGAGAGGGGATGAGGAAGGGGAGTATACTTTTACAGGGGGAAAGGGAAGTACGGTAATAGACTATGTTATGGGGAGGAAGAGGTAAGGGAAAGAGTGAAGAAATTGAGGGTAGCAGATAGAATAGAGTCAGACCATCATCCGTTGGAGGTTTGGATAAGGGGGAGATAAAAGCAAAAGAAAAGAGAAGGGGAAAAAATATAGGAGTAGTAGGGGAGTTTGGGATGAGAGGGGTCGTGGAATGTTCAGGAGTAAGTTGGGAAGGGAATTGGGGAGAAAAGAAATAGGAGAGGAATGGGAAGAGATGGAGAGCAAGGTAAAGGAAGCGATAAGAGTGACGGAAGGGGTGTCAGGGAGAGGAACTGGGAAGATAGGTGGATGGTGGGATATGGAATATAGCGAAAAAAAGAAAGAGGTGAGAAAGGAGTTAAGAGGATGGAGAAGAGTGGGAAGAATGGGAGGGGGAATGCAAGAGAATAAGGAGAGAAAACAAGGCACTATGTGAAAGGAAAAAGAAAGAGGAAAACGATAAGTGGGAGATGCAAGTAGCAGAGGCAAGAAGGGAGAATGAGGTCTGAGAGATTATTAATAGGGAGAGAAAAAAGAGGAAAGGAATAAATGAAGGGATAGGGATGGAAGAATGGAAAATGCATTTTATGAGATTATTAGGGGGAGTGGAAAGAAAGGTAGTTAGGGGAAGTGAAAAGGGGAGGGGAAAAGGGAAGAGGGAAGAGGAAGAAGAGTTAAGTATAGAGGAAGTAAAGAAAGCTATAAAGATGTTAAAAGATGGAAAGGCGGTTGGAATAGATGAGTTGCCGAGTGAGGCATGGAAGTATGGGGGAGAAGGGATGGAGGAGTGGATGTGAGGGTTTTGTAATAGAGTATGGAAGGGAGAGGGATGGCCAGAGAGATGGAAAAAAGGGGTAATTGTATCAATTAGAAAGAAGGAGGAGGGGGTGAAGGTGGAAGAATATAGAGGAGTCACGTTAATGCCAACGATATGTACAAAGTGTACGTGTCAGTATTAGCGGAAAGGTTGAGGAGTGAAATGGAGGAAAAGAGGGTATTAAAATCAGACGGGATTCAGAAAAGGGATGGGGACGATGGATAATATATACGTATTAAATTATCTGATTAATAGGCAGTTGAGCAGGAACAAGGGGAGGTTGGTGGCAATGTTTATAGACTTAAAAGCGGCATTCGACTCGGTGGATAGGGGGGAACTGATAGTGGCAATGAGGGAAAGGGGAGTCAGGGAGGGATTGATAGAGAGAGTGGAAGAAATAATGAGGGTGACAAGGAGTAGTGTGAGGAGGAGAGATAGGGGAAAGTTTCTGGACAGCAAGGGGGGTGAGGCAAAGGTGTCCGCTAAGCCTCTTGCTGTTTAATATTTTATTGGCGGATTTGGAAGAGGAAATGGGGAGGGGTAAAATTAGGGGAGAGAAAGATATACTCATTGGCATATGCGGATGACGTAGTATTGATGGCAGAGAAGGAAGAGGAAATGAGGAGCATGATAGAAAGATTAGAAGGGTATTTGGAGAAGAAGAAATTGGAATTGAACCCGAATAAAACTAAAATTATTAGGTTTAGGAAGGGGGGAGGAAGAATAAAGAAGAAGGATTGGCGTTGGAAAGGGAAGATAATCGAAGAAGTGAAGCAATTTCAATATCTAGGATACGTGCTACAAAAGAATGGAAGACAGGAAGCACACATAAGGGAGAGGGTGAGAAGGGCGGCAATAGTAATGGGTGTGGGGAATAGGGAAAAGAAGATTTGGGAAGGATTATGGATGTTTGATAGATTAGTTTGGACGGTGTTAGGATACGGAGTAGAAGTATGGAAGGAAAGAAAAGGAATGGAGAAATTGGAAGAAAGATATTTAAGATGGGTGTTAGGAATAGATAGAAGAACGCCGGGTTACTTGGTAAGAGAGGAACTGCAAAGAGAAAAGTTGAGGGGAAGAGCAGGACGACGAGCATGGGAATTTGAAAAAAGATTGGAGGAAAGTAAAGGAAGTGTATTGGCTAGAAGATTGGAGGAAGTTGGGAGGAAATGAGGGAAGAGGTAGGAAGGGGAGATTCAGAATGGGAAAAGGAGAGGAGGGTATTTTTTGAGGATAGAGGGATGAATAGAGGATAGAGGATAGAGGATAGAGGGAGAAATAGAGGAAGTGGAAAGAGGTGGAAAGGAGAGAGAGGGATGGTTTAGGGAACTGGAGGTTAAGGATAAAAAGATTCAGAGAGAAGAGAGATGGAAGAAAATAGAAAATTCGAGGTACAGCAAGTGGTATGGAAAGGTTAAAGGGGAGGGAATACCGAAGTATTTAAAGAAGGATTGGGGGGAAAGCAGATGGCAGAGGGTGGCGAGATTTAGGTTGGGGAATGAAATGAGGGAAGAGATATACTGGAAGGGGGAAGAGAAAAGGGCATGTAGGTTATGCGGAAGGAAGGCGGAGACGTGGGAACATGTATGGGAAGAGTGCAGAGAATGGGAAGAGGGAAGAGGTAGTTGGCAGGAAGCGGTGGGGTGGGTGTTAGGAGAGGAGGGAGAGAGAGAGAGGTGGATGAAAGAGCTAGAAGGAGTAAAACGAGGGGAGGGGGTAGTGGTGATAGGGGAAGAGAGGAGGGAATGAGAGAGTGAGAGAGAGAATGAGGAGAGAGAATGAGAGGGAGAGAGAGAGAAGGGGTGCGAAACGTGAAAGTAAATAAATGGTTAATTAATTAATGGATTAAGCAAGAGGAAACGGAAGTCCATGGCGAGGCGTGTGGTTGTGTGTGAAAGTTGGTGTGAGTAGGTGACTCATTAGGATAAGTTAGATTAAGAATCGTAAGATAAGAGAATTGTAAGAGATTGTAACCCTAAGGGGAGCCAATAAAGCATTACTACTATTAATATTTTGTACATTATAAAGTTTGAAACTATAGCAAAGCATGATTTTATATTTAAGTGTATCATGGTCATAGACGTAGAATACATCGACTTCGCGTTTGACTAAAAAGTTGAACAAATTTTAGAAGGAGACAACATGCTTTTGTGATGTTAGTTTCTCTTTCTATCGATAACAAGAGTGAGTCAAAAATTTAATATGGCCATTACATTTAACATATATTTTGATCGATTTCTTTCTTCCATCACGCGTCATTAGAGAAAGAAAAAATTATCATAAAAATAAGTTCTCTCTCTAAAATTTAACGTTGCCGAAACAATGGAGAGAGTGGGAACGCGCGGTCTATATATATTTGTTAATAACTTTTTAATAAACAACACGAGCGACGACTAAAATCTTTTGAATGTTACAATACTTAGGACAGTGATCTTGACATCATATGGCAAGGCCAAAACGATTCGAGTCTGATGTCTTTTTCTAAAGTTTTAACTTGGTTTTAAAGTACATTATTTTTTTATTAAATTCCTTTAAATTTATAAAAATTTAAAAGACTCGAGTAATCACGATTCGAATTAGCATATTTTTCAATTGAAAAAAATATCCAAAAGAATTTACACAAATATTTAAGAATTTTTTGTATACATTGTTGTACTATTAATTACTTTGAGTGCATTTTTAAAAATAGAATTAAAAATTACCTCATCGATAATATATGCTTGGAAAAATATAATAAAACCTTCATTTAACCATACATGAAACCAATAAAATGGATTGAACAGATTGCCAATATATTTTTGAATGATCCTATGTACTATTGAGGGTACAATCATTATTATCATTTTGCGTCCGATGGTATCCAATTCTTCATTATACATAATATCTGTTTCTCTAAAAATCATTATATTAACATATATGCTGTATGAATGTATGAAAAATTTCGGATAATAATATAATTTTTAATTAAATATCTTAACTTATATTATATATATATATATATATATATATATATATATATATATATATATACAGGGTGTTCAAAAAGTCCCGGTACGGGGGAATAACTCGAAAAGTAAGGGTCAGACAAAGAAACTTTTCGGACAAAAGTTGTAGGGGTTACTCCGAGCTTTTATCTCGTGACCTTGAGTTTGACCTTGAGCTTGATCTTCAAGGTTATTTGAAGGTCAAAGTGTTTTTTTTAAATGGGAATCCCTATTTTTGATTGTATATTCTTATAGCTGACCTCGAGAGCTTTCCAAAACACTATAATAAAATATTTTTCCCTCAAGCATTTATCGAGTTATGAGGCTTCAAATCATTTCTTAATTTTACATAAACCGTAAAATATCTTGTAAAATATTCACTTTTCGATTATTTTACCTTAATACTTTTATGTACAAAATAATGAGAGGAATCAATTGGTGTAAAGAAAACATACAGTTGTTTTTAAGAAAAAATATGTAATTGTTAATTGCAAATTACATATTTTTTCTTCGGAACAATTATGTGTTTTTTTTTAGACCAATTGATTCCTCTCATTATTTTGTACATAAAAGTATTAAGATAAAATAATCGAAAAGTGAATATTTTACAAGATATTTTACGGTTTATGTAAAATTAAGAAATGATTTGAAGCCTCATAACTCGGTAAATGCTTGAGGAAAAATATTTTATTATAGTGTTTTGGAAAGCTCTCGAGGTCAGCTATAAGAATATACAATCAAAATAGGGGTTCCCATTTAAAAAAAACACTTTGACCTTCAAATAACCTTGAAGGTCAAGCTCAAGGTCAAACTCAAGGTCACGAGATAAAAGCTCGGAGTAAGCCCTACAACTTTTGTTGGAAAAGTTTCTTTGTCCGACCCTTACTTTTCGAATTATTCCCCCGTACCGGGACTTTTTGAACACCCTGTATATATATATATATATATATATATATACAGGGTGAGGCAAAAGTATGGAAACCCTTAAATTTTTCGAAAACTATGCATTTTAGAAACAAATGTTTCAGACAAAGTTTGTAAGGTTTCAAGTAATGCATTACGTAGCAATATCAGTATAACCTTGAATAGCACCGTCAAGGTCACATAAAAATCGCTTTGAATTTTTTAAATGGAATCCCCTACTTTTTATTATATATTCTTGTAGCTTGTTTCAAGAGCTTTCCAAAACACTATAATAAAGTATTTTTTCAGTGAGTAACTTTTCAAGTTATAAGGCTCGAAATAATTTCTTAATTTTACATAAACCATAAAATATCTAGTAAACCATTCATTTTTCGATTATCTTACCTTCATACTTTTATGTACAAAATAATGAGAGGAATCAATTGGTGTAAAGAAAACACATAGTTGTTTCTAAGAAAAAATATGTAATTTGCAATTAACAATTACATATTTTTTCTTAAAAACAACTGTATGTTTTCTTTACACCAATTGATTCCTCTCATTATTTTGTACATAAAAGTATGAAGGTAAGATAATCGAAAAATGAATGGTTTACTAGATATTTTATGGTTTATGTAAAATTAAGAAATTATTTCGAGTCTTATAACTTGAAAAGTTACTCACTGAAAAAATACTTGTTGTGCCCGGCGCGGCACAGGGTGTGGGGTAGCCGGGAGAAACGATTCGAATCCTCGGATCAGTAACAGCGATTCTTTTTATTATAAGATTTTTATTTTACAAATAGATTTTCGTACTTTATTTCTAGTCGATTTCTTTACAAGCCTTCTGTCCTTATTGTCGTCCTTTCCTGTGTCGCCTCGTTTTAGATTTAGAGCGTTTAATAATTCTTTGAATGAATCGTTACACAGTATAGCAGTTAGCCCTCGATCTCGTACTAGTTGTTGTTTGATTTATAATTAACGACTGTCCGCCGCGGATTCACGGTGGACGGCTTTTATTTCCTCGGTTTCGGGGGTGTTTTGGAGGGGATCGCCTAGTGACATGACCATGTATGGTCATGGGGATTCTTCGTGGCGTCCAAAGTCCAAATGCAAGCGAAGGAGGTTCAAAGTCGAATCCCTTCGTTAGCGTCTTTCGCGTTTCCGGCGAGCGTTCTCGCGCGTGGTTTGCTGAGATGGCGGTTTTGCATGATTCGCGAATGTTCTCTTATATATTCTATTATAATGGTATAATCAGTTATAGTCTCTCGGACTATAACATCCCTCCCCCGTTGGAAAAGAAAAACGGAGGTTGCAAACGAAGTTTTTCTATCTTCTAAATGTGTATATGCCTATCCTTATTTTAAATACAATATATTTCGCATGTACAATATTCATTATAATCGTTTCTTAAATTAAACTTATTTATTCTAAAATCGTGTGCTCTTAGTTCGTTTTAATATTGGTCTAGGCATTCCGCATGTTTTGTCAGTTTCGTCTATTATTGTAACAGTCGGTTTTTTAGATTTCTTCTTTTTATATTGGATAATTATCCATATTATTACTATTATAATAATTATAGTGGTTATTCCACTGGAAGCCATTGGATATATAAATGTTTTTTGTTTAAAGAAGTTATTTTCGTTATTATTTAAATCTTTATTTATCTTTTCTAACTTGTTATTTAGTTCCTTTAGCTCTGTTGGATTATTTATTATGTTTTTAAGTTTTTGTTTGTCATTTGTATAGTTGTTATCTTTAAAGATTGTTATATTATATTCGGGTTGAAATTCTTCGATTTCTGAAGTATATGTAATTGTCTTAGTCTGTAATATTATGTCCGTTGACGTCAATTTACAATTGTCACGTAGGGTGATTCGACCTGTATTTCTGATTATTTTCTTATAATCAGGGTGCTTATCACATTTTATTGTGGCTTGCTGTTCGGATGCTGTTGAGTATAGCCAGGAGTGTGGTTGACGTAAGTCAATCCATATCGTATGGTTTACTGTTACGTGTTTTACGTTACAATATTCTCGATAATCTGTTTCGTATATATATATTTTTATTTCGCACGGCGTATTTATATTTAAGTGATATATCGGATGATTGCTTTCGCATATGTATTGTTTATTTTTATTTATACAATTAGTTAGATCTTGTTTTGTTAAACTTAAATAGGTACGCATTTCTTTATTTACAATCATTAGCTTATTCTCTATTTCTATATAAGCAAATTTGTTATTATTGTCGTTTGTTGGTAACGGAATGACATTAAAAATTTCGTACATAGGTTGCGTAATGATGGGGAATTTTAGTATTGTATATATTTTTGATTTTTCGCAATACGCATTTATTTTTATAAAATTTTCTATCGTTACCCATTCGTTTTGATTAATTTCAAAGGGGAAATATGAGCCTCGTGGTAGTTGAAGTACGGCTTCCTTTAGTTGATTTATTATGTCAGTTATGGGTGTTAGCAATGGATGCATTTTACCCTGACGTATATATGTTAGATATTCCAAGATATCTTTCGCATCTCTTATTAAATTATTTATCATTGCTATTATTACCGTAAAATGTTCGTCTATTTCTTCTCGTGTAGTATAATCTCTAATATAGTGATTAATTAGTTTTCCATTATAATCTAATATATTTTCCAATTTGTTTAGATGTATTATGGTGGAGTTTAAAATTTTAATCTGGTTTTTTGCGACGTGTTCTAAGATTTGTTGTTTGTTTTCTAATAATCCTATTTGTTCGTTTATTAATTTTCTGTCATTTTCATCCATTATTCCAAATAGGATTTTTGTGATAGCGCCTACGCCATTGATTAAGCCTCTACGTTTATCTGACTTAACTTTATATAATGTATTTATTAATGCTATTATTTTATCTAGATTATTTGAATCATTATTAATAATATTTTTTAAATTATCGCACGTTTGTTTTATGCTATTTTCTGGTTTTATTTCTTTGCACATTTCGTTAATTTGTTTAATATATTGGTTGATTTGCCAGGTTCGGTCATTTAATTCCGTTATGTCGAATTTGATAACCAATTTCCAGGTTTGCTCGGTTTGATATAGATGTCCGATTTTTTCGTAGTAGATTCCTGGGTTGTGTTTGAATTCTAGGATCTCGAACGGGAGACGGTTCTCGTCTTCCCTAGTGAGAACGGGGCTGATTTCCCATATCAGTGTTCTGTAAGAATATATGTTAGGTATTGCATTATACACTGTGAGTATCATATTTTTTATTTCTTGCTAATTTTATCAGTGTGTGATTAGTTTTAATCTTTCTCAACCTAGCTCTGCTATGTATTATGTCCCTTTGCGAGCTTCAGTCTCTCGCTAGTCGTTGAACAGTTGGCTAATAAAAAAAAAGATTTTGGTAATGTCGTCTTATCCATCTTCGTCGGAAGAAGTTCCGTGTGATGACATTGAGGTTTGCGAGGCCGATTTGCCTCGAATGCGGGATTTATCCGGTGGCTTGCCTTTACCGCGCGACCGGTTCGAACAGGCCTGTGTGCGGGTATATTTGCGTGGCCCGTTATCTTTACGGGTCACCGTAAATTTTGACTCCGGCGTGCGTGTAGTTGAGGAGATGGTTCCTCTCGCTCGTGAGTCTCTTGAGTGGGAATGAGATTTCTTAGCAATCTTTCGTGCGGAGGAGGTCCGAAATTTTGAGGATCTGGGCGCTATGCGGGCGCATCAGCGTGTGGAGCGTCTTCTGCGTTTGGGCCGGGGTGGTGGCCTGGGCCGGGGTGGCCAAAACGTGGTGCCCAGGGGAAGGGCCCTTGCTGCGGCATTGCATTTACCGGAGCGATTGCCCCCCGCAGGCCGTGGACATGGTCGCCCACATGGGTAAGTGAGTTTATTTATTATTAGTGTGTATTTATTTTTGTGTTTATTAGTGTTCTATAAATAGTTTTAATTTGTTGGTGTGCATGCGTGTCGTTTTTCTTCCCTTTTTTATTGTATAATTTACGTCGGAGTTCTTTTCTAAAATCGTGTACGGTCCTGTCCATAACGATTCTAGCTTTTTTGATCTTCCGCGTCGTAGTGTCTCGTCGTATACTAACACTTTATCCCCTATTTTAAATTGTGCTTCTTTTGTGTTTTTATCATATTGTTTCTTGGCTTTACATTTTTCTTCTTTTATATGTTCTTTTGCGAGTTGGTTTGTTGCGCATAGTCTTTCTTTTAGTTCTTGCGCATAGTCGTCATAATTATATGTTGGTTTAGGCGGCTTTGTTAATGCTGTCGGAATTTCGGCTTGATGTCCGTACATCAATTCGAAGGGTGTATATCCTGTAGTAGTGTGCGGCGTCGTATTATACGTAAACATCGCGAACGGTATCCATTCGTCCCAGTCTGTTTGGTCCTCATTTATATAGTGTCTTAAATATTCTGCTAGCGTTCGATGCGATCGTTCTAACGCGCCATTACTCTCTGGGTGATATGCGGTTGTTTGTATTTTGTTTATTTTTAATAGTTTGCACGTGTTTTTAAAGATCTCGCTCATAAAATTAGTTCCTTGGTCTGTCAAAATTTTTTCCGGTATTCCGTGTTCAAGAATTATTTTTGTAACAAATTCCTTGCTGATAGTATTCGCTTCTTGATTTGGGATCGGAATAGCTTTACTAAATTTAGTTAAATTGTCTTGGAAGGTTAATAAATATTTATTTCCATTATTAGTAATAGTTAGCGGTCTGACTATATCTAGTGCGCATTTTTCAAATGGTTTATTAGGCGTGTCGGTGATTATTAAAGGAACTTTATTTTTTCTTGATAATTTATTTTTTTGACACGATTCGCATTTCGCGATATATTGTTCTACGTCTTTAGTTAATCCTCTCCAATTATGTTGTAAGCGGATTCTTTTAATCGTTCGTTCAATTCTTTGATGCCCTCCTATAGGTGCATCATGATACTCTGATAATATCTGTTTTTTCTCTTCTTCTGTGTATGTTGTTATATTATCAGTATCTGTTTCTTTTTCTTCTATCTTTAGAATTTCTTTATCCTTTTCTAGCGATGGTCCCGGTATCGCGTTGCGACTTAAGGCGTCGGCATTTGCGTTTGCTCTTCCAGCCTTGTGTATAATTTCGTAATCATATTCTTCGAGTTTTAATCTCCATCGGATTAATCTCGATCCGGGGTCGTTTACATTGAACAACCATATTAAAGGTTTATGGTCCGTGATAATCTTAAATTTTGTTCCATATATGTATGGTCTAAAATGTTTAACAGCCCATACAATTGCCAATAATTCTTTTTCCGTAGTGTTATAATTTTGCTCCGCCTTTGTTAATATTCTGCTGGCGTAAGCAATCGGTCGATCGCTGCCTACCTCTCCTTGTGATAGCACTGCTCCGATCGCATAGTCGGAGGCATCAGTGGTCACAATAAATTCTTCTGTAAAATTAGGATATTTCAGCACTGGTGCAGTCATTAGTTTCTCTTTTAATGTTCAAATGCTGCTTGCTGTTCCATTGTCCAAATAAATTTTTCCGATTTTTTAGTTAATTTTGTTAGCGGTTTTGCGATCTTTGAAAAATTCTCGATGAATTTTCTATAATATCCAGCTAATCCTATGAAGGATTGAATATCCTTGACTTTTTTCGGCGTCGGAAATTCTTTTATTGCTGTTAACTTCGATGGGTCTGGAGATATTCCGTTTTCGGAAATAATATGGCCCAAATATATCACTTCCTTGCGTAAAAATTCGCATTTATCTGGCTGTAATTTTAAATGAGTTTTTCGCAGTCTTTGCATAACTTCCTTTAATCGCTTGTTGTGCTCTTGTAAACTTGATCCGTATATGACGATGTCATCGAGGTAGAGGGCATCTAAGTCCTTGTATTCCCATTAACACTGAATTCATCAGCCTTTGAAAAGTCGCTGGTGCATTCTTTAATCCAAACGGCATTCGATTAAATTCGTAATGTCCGTAGGGAGTTGAGAAAGCTGTTTTATTTTTATCTTTTTCAGCCATTGGGATTTGGTGATATCCTGACGCTAGATCTAATGTACTGAAATATTTTGCATTTCCCAGTTGGTCTAGAATATCAGTAATATTAGGCAACGGGAATGAGTCGCCTATAGTTAATTCATTTAATTTCCGGAAGTCTATGACTACTCGGAGTTTCGGTTTTCCTGATGCATCTGCTTTCTTTGGCACTACTAATAATGGTGCGTTCCATTGACTCGTGCTTGTCCTGATAATTTCATTTTGCAGCATTTCTTGTACTTGCCGATTTACCTCCGCCTTGTGTTTCTCGGGTAATCGGTATGGTTTTACATTCACCGGCGCGGTGTCGGCACGCGTGCTTATCTCATGTTCGACCGTCGCGGTGCATGTCAGTGGTTCTCCTTCCAGATGGAATATTTCATTGTATTCTTCACAGATTTCTAACAGTGTTCGTTTTTCTTCTTTATTTAAATGTTGAGTTCGCAGTAGTTGTCAAATTTGTTGTTTACGAGAAATAGCATTTTTAGCCTTCCCTTTTGTTTCTATTTTATTTATGTGCTCTGTATCTTCCTCCATGTCTTCTATTGTGACTATTGGAGTGGGCATTTCGATTTCTTTGTCTGTCGTGTTTTATTATACTCACGGGGCATGAAAAATTGTTTGGTTCCACCAGGCCGTTTCCAATATATACTCCTGGGGCCGCTTCGCTTGTTCGGACTATTCTATATGATTCTGATTCACAGCTGCTTTAATGATTGTCTCGCTGCGAGGTTTCAGAATTATTTTTCTGCATGGATGTAATTTCAATATACTATCCTTTATTTTTATTTGGTTCCGTTTGTAATCGCAGGCTGCTGTTTGTTTTTTTAAGGAAATTCTATTCCTAAAATTCCTTCATGCTCGATCGCTATGTCATCTTTTACGACATAAAATGCATGCTTGATAACACGTTTGTTGAGTATAATTGTCGCGTACACTTTCCCTAGTGTGTATAATTTATGTCCACTGATTCCTGTGATTGCAATTTTCTTTTCGTATACCAGGTGTATCGTCCTTTAAATTTTTCAATTTAATTAGGGAAATTGTTGATCCGGAATCGTACAGCATATTTATCGTTTCGCCTTTACTTCGCGATTGGTAATGATACCTGCAGTAGCTCGTCCTTGGCTGTGTGCTTATTTTTTATATGCGTCACGCAATACTCTAAGGCAGGTCGCGGTTGTTTCCTTCTGCTTCCTCCTCTTCTTCTTCTTCGCTATCACTCGGGGAGTCGGTGCTCTTTTTTCTCTGTCTATGCGGAGTCCTTTGCTCACGCTCGCTTTCTTTATGTTTTATTTGATTAACCGGCTTAGAATTACGGTTATTATTAGTGTTATTTATTTTAGGACGTCCGTTCAGGCTCCAGCATTCCTCGCGGGTGTGTCCTGTCTTTTTACAATATTTGCAAAATTTATTCAAAGTATTTATTCGCGTAGATTTTTCCGGTTTTGGTAGTGTATATTTATTACTGCTTCGACAATCGCGTCCGTAGTGTCCAGATTTTCCGCATTTATAACATTGTTGTTAGTATCTCGAGTTGGTCGCGTTTTAACGTCGAATTTATTTTTATAGGAGAAGCCGGATGCTCGTGTTACAGACGGGCCGATAAGCTTCTCCTCCGCGCTCGCGCCCATTTATCGCTTCTTGGAGCGAAGTATATCTTTGTGATCGCACAAGAATTTTAATTCATCGCG
The DNA here is from genome assembly GCF_003227725.1 of Camponotus floridanus. Lineage (NCBI taxonomy): Eukaryota > Metazoa > Arthropoda > Insecta > Hymenoptera > Formicidae > Camponotus > Camponotus floridanus. The sequence continues at coordinate 291,416 of NW_020229289.1, forward strand.
TAATCCGATCTGAAAATTATTAGCGCTTGTTTTTAATGGTTTCTTGTATTGCTTGTTTAAATGAAGGAGGCCGTTCTTCTCCTTCCACCATGGACTCATATAGTTTCATGGCTAACATATCGACACGTTGGCCGAATGCAGGGCGGTTTCACTTGACTTTTGTTTTAAAAGAATTAAATTCTATCTGTAAGTGTGTTGTACTTTGCTTCGCTTGATAGCAAGTTTCGAGTTGTGTTTTTAATTCTTCAAATGTCTGGATATCTCGCGTTTCGAAATCTTGATGGCTTTTACCTCTTAATTTAGTATATAAGATTGCTTGTATTAACGATTCTTCGTCCGCGGGATTAATATTTTGTACCGCGTACGTACAAGCGTTTAAAAATTCCTGTAATCTATGTCGCGTCGTCCCATCAAACTCGGGAATCATTGTTGCGCTTCTTTAATGATCATAGTGCGGGGCTGCGCTACGTCAGTTTCGTATATCGCGTTGAGTGCGTCCGTACGTTACGTCGAGTGGGACAGTGTTCGCATTTACTCGCGTTTCGTTTAAATTTGCTTGTGCGGTTTGTATCTCTCGCATTTGTTCGCGCATGTACTGCATTTCGGTTTGCATTTCGCGGAAACTGTGTACGAGTTCGGCGAGTAATACGTTACTCGTTCCTTCGGCCGGCTGACCTGCGTCCTCATAGGCCGCGGCTGCGTTTAGTTCGGCCTGTTGCGCTCGCATGCGCTCGATTTCTCTATCGACGGCTTCGTTTTCCATATTCACTTGCGCACGTGGCTCGAATAAACTAATATCAACTGATATCGGTGAATAATTTCTTCGTACTGTAACGCGACTTGGTCCGTCTTGTACCGAATTATCGTTATTACTCGGTTCGTGTTCCTCGACGAATTAGAACTCGAATAATGTTTTTCTAAATTTTTTCGCACGCTTCTACGAATATCGCGAGCAGCTTCTTCTGCTACTCGTATCGGAGTTACAGTTCCGAATCTATTTGCCAATCGGGCTGGCACGCTCAGAAATCGCGGACTCTTAAATTTTACTTGTTTTGACGGTGCTGACATTTAAATAAAGTTCGACTTACAGTAGTAGTACGGTGATTCGCATGGTCGTAACTTATCGGGTCGCTTATCGTATCGCTCGACTGTTGATGCTGCTGGTGGTCGTTGTCCCGTGTTGGTGCGCTATCCGTCGGCGATGCGTTGTCCGTCTGCGTTGCGTTGCCTTGGCCGTGGATCGACGTTGGTCCTTGAGCGCTGGTGTTTCCTTTCGGCTTTCAGCTGCTTGGCCGTGATTTCCTTATCACTGTCGTCCGTGTGTGTTGCGTGCTGGTTGAGACTATCTGCTTTAATGTAGCAGGCTCTCTCCAGTTTATTAATTTTGTATTTTCTTTTTTGTTGCAGGCGTTAAGGATCCAGGATGGTCCTCGATCTCGGCTATCCCACCGCTGCCAACCAGAAATGTTGTGCCCGGATGCGGCGGCAGGGTGTGGGGTAGCCGGGAGAAACGTTAATTCCTGGATTTTGTGCAACTTTTATTATAAATTTCTTTTACAAATATAGATTTTCGACATTTCTAGTCAGTTTCTTTCGAGCCTCTCTTCGTCGTCCTTTTCCTGTCGCCTTCGTTTCAGATTTAGAGGTTTATAATTCTTTGATGAATCGTCGTACACAGTATATGGTTAGCCCTCGATCTCGCACTAGTTGTTTGATTTATAATTAACGACTGTCCGCCGCGGATTCGCGGTGGACGGTTTTTATTTCCTCCGGTTTCGGGGGTGTTTTGGAGGGGATCGCCTAGCGACATGACCATGTATGGTCATGGGGATTCTTCGTGGCGTCCAAAGTCCAAATGCAAGCGAAGGAGGTTCAAAGTCGAATCCCTTCGTTAGCGTCTTTCGCGTTTCCGGCGAGCGTTCTCGCGCGGTTTGCTGAGATGGCGGTTTTGCACGGTTCGCGAATGTTCTCTTATATATTCTATTATAATNGAACCCCTATTTTTGATTGCATATTCTTATAGCTGACCTCGAGAGCTTTCCAAAACACTATAATAAAATATTCTTCCCTCAAGCATTTATCGAGTTATGAGGCTTCAAATCATTTCTTAATTTTACATAAACCGTAAAATATCTTGTAAAATATTCACTTTTCGATTATTTTACCTTAATACTTTTATGTACAAAATAATGAGAGGAATCAATTGGTGTAAAGAAAACATACAGTTGTTTTTAAGAAAAAATATGTAATTGTTAATTGCAAATTACATATTTTTTCTTCGGAACAATTATGTGTTTTTTTTAGACCAATTGATTCCTCTCATTATTTTGTACATAAAAGTATGAAGGTAAGATAATCGAAAAATGAATGGTTTACTAGATATTTTATGGTTTATGTAAAATTAAGAAATTATTTCAACCCTCATAACTCGCAAAGTACTTAATAAAAATGAACATTATTATAGTGTTTTGGAAAGCTCTTGAATTAAGCTATAAGAATATGCAATCAAATGTAGGGGGTGTCATTTAAAAAAGTCAATGTGACCTTGACCTGACCTTGACGACGCCATCCAAGGTCAAACTGATAGAATCAGTATATAGATCTTCTTAAACCCTACAACTTTTGTTGGAAACACTTTTCTGTAAAACGTATATTTTCCGAGATATTTAGGGGTTTCCACACTTTTGGTAGACCCTGTATATACAGGGTGAGGCAAAAGTATGGAAACCCTTAAATTTTTCGAAAACTATGCATTTTAGAAACAAATGTTTCAGACAAAGTTTGTAAGGTTTCAAGTAATGCATTACGTAGCAATATCAGTATAACCTTGAATAGCACCGTCAAGGTCACATAAAAATCACTTTGAATTTTTTAAATGGAATCCCCTACTTTTTATTATATATTCTTGTAGCTTGTTTCAAGAGCTTTCCAAAACACTATAATAAAGTATTTTTTCAGTGAGTAACTTTTCAAGTTATAAGGCTCGAAATAATTTCTTAATTTTACATAAACCATAAAATATCTAGTAAACCATTCATTTTTCGATTATCTTACCTTCATACTTTTATGTACAAAATAATGAGAGGAATCAATTGGTGTAAAGAAAACACATAGTTGTTTCTAAGAAAAAATATGTAATTTGCAATTAACAATTACATATTTTTTCTTAAAAACAACTGTATGTTTTCTTTACACCAATTGATTCCTCTCATTATTTTGTACATAAAAGTATGAAGGTAAGATAATCGAAAATGAATGGTTTACTAGATATTTTATGGTTTATGTAAAATTAAGAAATTATTTCGAGTCTTATAACTTGAAAAGTTACTCACTGAAAAAATACTTGTTGTGCCCGGCGCGGCACAGGGTGTGGGGTAGCCGGGAGAAACGATTCGAATCCTCGGATCAGTAACAGCGATTCTTTTTATTATAAGATTTTTATTTTACAAATAGATTTTCGTACTTTATTTCTAGTCGATTTCTTTACAAGCCTTCTGTCCTTATTGTCGTCCTTTCCTGTGTCGCCTCGTTTTAGATTTAGAGCGTTTAATAATTCTTTGAATGAATCGTTACACAGTATAGCAGTTAGCCCTCGATCTCGTACTAGTTGTTGTTTGATTTATAATTAACGACTGTCCGCCGCGGATTCACGGTGGACGGCTTTTATTTCCTCGGTTTCGGGGGTGTTTTGGAGGGGATCGCCTAGTGACATGACCATGTATGGTCATGGGGATTCTTCGTGGCGTCCAAAGTCCAAATGCAAGCGAAGGAGGTTCAAAGTCGAATCCCTTCGTTAGCGTCTTTCGCGTTTCCGGCGAGCGTTCTCGCGCGTGGTTTGCTGAGATGGCGGTTTTGCATGATTCGCGAATGTTCTCTTATATATTCTATTATAATGGTATAATCAGTTATAGTCTCTCGGACTATAACATCCCTCCCCCGTTGGAAAAGAAAAACGGAGGTTGCAAACGAAGTTTTTCTATCTTCTAAATGTGTATATGCCTATCCTTATTTTAAATACAATATATTTTCGCATGTACAATATTCATTATAATCGTTTCTTAAATTAAACTTATTTATTCTAAATCGTGTGCTCTTAGTTCGTTTTAATATTGGTCTAGGCATTCCGCATGTTTTGTCAGTTTCGTCTATTATTGTAACAGTCGGTTTTTTAGATTTCTTCTTTTTATATTGGATAATTATCCATATTATTACTATTATAATAATTATAGTGGTTATTCCACTGGAAGCCATTGGATATATAAATGTTTTTTGTTTAAAGAAGTTATTTTCGTTATTATTTAAATCTTTATTTATCTTTTCTAACTTGTTATTTAGTTCCTTTAGCTCTGTTGGATTATTTATTATGTTTTAAGTTTTTGTTTGTCATTTGTATAGTTGTTATCTTTAAAGATTGTTATATTATATTCGGGTTGAAATTCTTCGATTTCTGAAGTATATGTAATTGTCTTAGTCTGTAATATTATGTCCGTTGACGTCAATTTACAATTGTCACGTAGGGTGATTCGACCTGTATTTCTGATTATTTTCTTATAATCAGGGTGCTTATCACATTTTATTGTGGCTTGCTGTTCGGATGCTGTTGAGTATAGCCAGGAGTGTGGTTGACGTAAGTCAATCCATATCGTATGGTTTACTGTTACGTGTTTTACGTTACAATATTCTCGATAATCTGTTTCGTATATATATATTTTTATTTCGCACGGCGTATTTATATTTAAGTGATATATCGGATGATTGCTTTCGCATATGTATTGTTTATTTTTATTTATACAATTAGTTAGATCTTGTTTTGTTAAACTTAAATAGGTACGCATTTCTTTATTTACAATCATTAGCTTATTCTCTATTTCTATATAAGCAAATTTGTTATTATTGTCGTTTGTTGGTAACGGAATGACATTAAAATTTCGTACATAGGTTGCGTAATGATGGGGAATTTTAGTATTGTATATATTTTTGATTTTTTCGCAATACGCATTTATTTTTATAAAATTTTCTATCGTTACCCATTCGTTTTGATTAATTTCAAAGGGGAAATATGAGCCTCGTGGTAGTTGAAGTACGGCTTCCTTTAGTTGATTTATTATGTCAGTTATGGGTGTTAGCAATGGATGCATTTTACCCTGACGTATATATGTTAGATATTCCAAGATATCTTTCGCATCTCTTATTAAATTATTTATCATTGCTATTATTACCGTAAAATGTTCGTCTATTTCTTCTCGTGTAGTATAATCTCTAATATAGTGATTAATTAGTTTTCCATTATAATCTAATATATTTTCCAATTTGTTTAGATGTATTATGGTGGAGTTTAAAATTTTAATCTGGTTTTTTGCGACGTGTTCTAAGATTTGTTGTTTGTTTTCTAATAATCCTATTTGTTCGTTTATTAATTTTCTGTCATTTTCATCCATTATTCCAAATAGGATTTTTGTGATAGCGCCTACGCCATTGATTAAGCCTCTACGTTTATCTGACTTAACTTTATATAATGTATTTATTAATGCTATTATTTTATCTAGATTATTTGAATCATTATTAATAATATTTTTAAATTATCGCACGTTTGTTTTATGCTATTTTCTGGTTTTATTTCTTTGCACATTTCGTTAGTTTGTTTAATATATTGGTTGATTTGCCAGGTTCGGTCATTTAATTCCGTTATGTCGAATTTGATAACCAATTTTCCAGGTTTGCTCGGTTTGATATAGATGTCCGATTTTTTCGTAGTAGATTCCTGGGTTGTGTTTGAATTCTAGGATCTCGAACGGGAGACGGTTCTCGTCTTCCCTAGTGAGAACGGGGCTGATTTCCCATATCAGTGTTCTGTAAGAATATATGTTAGGTATTGCATTATACACTGTGAGTATCATATTTTTTATTTCTTGCTAATTTTATCAGTGTGTGATTAGTTTTAATCTTTCTCAACCTAGCTCTGCTATGTATTATGTCCCTTTGCGAGCTTCAGTCTCTCGCTAGTCGTTGAACAGTTGGCTAATAAAAAAAAAGATTTTGGTAATGTCGTCTTATCATCTTCGTCGGAAGAAGTTCCGTGTGATGACATTGAGGTTTGCGAGGCCGATTTGCCTCGAATGCGGGATTTATCCGGTGGCTTGCCTTTACCGCGCGACCGGTTCGAACAGGCCTGTGTGCGGGTATATTTGCGTGGCCCGTTATCTTTACAGGTCACCGTAAATTTTGACTCCGGCGTGCGTGTAGTTGAGGAGATGGTTCCTCTCGCTCGTGAGTCTCTTGAGTGGGAATGAGATTTCTTAGCAATCTTTCGTGCGAAGGAGGTCCGAAATTTTGAGGATCTGGGCGCTATGCGGGCGCATCAGCGTGTGGAGCGTCTTCTGCGTTTGGGCCGGGGTGGTGGCCTGGGCCGGGGTGGCCAAAACGTGGTGCCCAGGGGAAGGGCCCTTGCTGCGGCATTGCATTTACCGGAGCGATTGCCCCCCGCAGGCCGTGGACATGGTCGCCCACATGGGTAAGTGAGTTTATTTATTATTAGTGTGTATTTATTTTTGTGTTTATTAGTGTTCTATAAATAGTTTTAATTTGTTGGTGTGCATGCGTGTCGTTTTTCTTCCCTTTTTTATTGTATAATTTACGTCGGAGTTCTTTTCTAAAATCGTGTACGGTCCTGTCCATAACGATTCTAGCTTTTTTGATCTTCCGCGTCGTAGTGTCTCGTCGTATACTAACACTTTATCCCCTATTTTAAATTGTGCTTCTTTTGTGTTTTTATCATATTGTTTCTTGGCTTTACATTTTTCTTCTTTTATATGTTCTTTTGCGAGTTGGTTTGTTGCGCATAGTCTTTCTTTTAGTTCTTGCGCATAGTCGTCATAATTATATGTTGGTTTAGGCGGCTTTGTTAATGCTGTCGGAATTTCGGCTTGATGTCCGTACATCAATTCGAAGGGTGTATATCCTGTAGTAGTGTGCGGCGTCGTATTATACGTAAACATCGCGAACGGTATCCATTCGTCCCAGTCTGTTTGGTCCTCATTTATATAGTGTCTTAAATATTCTGCTAGCGTTCGATGCGATCGTTCTAACGCGCCATTACTCTCTGGGTGATATGCGGTTGTTTGTATTTTGTTTATTTTTAATAGTTTGCACGTGTTTTTAAAGATCTCGCTCATAAAATTAGTTCCTTGGTCTGTCAAAATTTTTTCCGGTATTCCGTGTTCAAGAATTATTTTTGTAACAAATTCCTTGCTGATAGTATTCGCTTCTTGATTTGGGATCGGAATAGCTTTACTAAATTTAGTTAAATTGTCTTGGAAGGTTAATAAATATTTATTTCCATTATTAGTAATAGTTAGCGGTCTGACTATATCTAGTGCGCATTTTTCAAATGGTTTATTAGGCGTGTCGGTGATTATTAAAGGAACTTTATTTTTTCTTGATAATTTATTTTTTTGACACGATTCGCATTTCGCGATATATTGTTCTACGTCTTTAGTTAATCCTCTCCAATTATGTTGTAAGCGGATTCTTTTAATCGTTCGTTCAATTCTTTGATGCCCTCCTATAGGTGCATCATGATACTCTGATAATATCTGTTTTTTCTCTTCTTCTGTGTATGTTGTTATATTATCAGTATCTGTTTCTTTTTCTTCTATCTTTAGAATTTCTTTATCCTTTTCTAGCGATGGTCCCGGTATCGCGTTGCGACTTAAGGCGTCGGCATTTGCGTTTGCTCTTCCAGCCTTGTGTATAATTTCGTAATCATATTCTTCGAGTTTTAATCTCCATCGGATTAATCTCGATCCGGGGTCGTTTACATTGAACAACCATATTAAAGGTTTATGGTCCGTGATAATCTTAAATTTTGTTCCATATATGTATGGTCTAAAATGTTTAACAGCCCATACAATTGCCAATAATTCTTTTTCCGTAGTGTTATAATTTTGCTCCGCCTTTGTTAATATTCTGCTGGCGTAAGCAATCGGTCGATCGCTGCCTACCTCTCCTTGTGATAGCACTGCTCCGATCGCATAGTCGGAGGCATCAGTGGTCACAATAAATTCTTCTGTAAAATTAGGATATTTCAGCACTGGTGCAGTCATTAGTTTCTCTTTTAATGTTTCAAATGCTGCTTGCTGTTCCATTGTCCAAATAAATTTTTCCGATTTTTTAGTTAATTTTGTTAGCGGTTTTGCGATCTTTGAAAAATTCTCGATGAATTTTCTATAATATCCAGCTAATCCTATGAAGGATTGAATATCCTTGACTTTTTTCGGCGTCGGAAATTCTTTTATTGCTGTTAACTTCGATGGGTCTGGAGATATTCCGTTTTCGGAAATAATATGGCCCAAATATATCACTTCCTTGCGTAAAAATTCGCATTTATCTGGCTGTAATTTTAAATGAGTTTTTTCGCAGTCTTTGCATAACTTCCTTTAATCGCTTGTTGTGCTCTTGTAAACTTGATCCGTATATGACGATGTCATCGAGGTAGAGGGCATCTAAGTCCTTGTATTCCCATTAACACTGAATTCATCAGCCTTTGAAAAGTCGCTGGTGCATTCTTTAATCCAAACGGCATTCGATTAAATTCGTAATGTCCGTAGGGAGTTGAGAAAGCTGTTTTATTTTTATCTTTTTCAGCCATTGGGATTTGGTGATATCCTGACGCTAGATCTAATGTACTGAAATATTTTGCATTTCCCAGTTGGTCTAGAATATCAGTAATATTAGGCAACGGGAATGAGTCGCCTATAGTTAATTCATTTAATTTCCGGAAGTCTATGACTACTCGGAGTTTCGGTTTTCCTGATGCATCTGCTTTCTTTGGCACTACTAATAATGGTGCGTTCCATTGACTCGTGCTTGTCCTGATAATTTCATTTTGCAGCATTTCTTGTACTTGCCGATTTACCTCCGCCTTGTGTTTCTCGGGTAATCGGTATGGTTTTACATTCACCGGCGCGGTGTCGGCACGCGTGCTTATCTCATGTTCGACCGTCGCGGTGCATGTCAGTGGTTCTCCTTCCAGATGGAATATTTCATTGTATTCTTCACAGATTTCTAACAGTGTTCGTTTTTCTTCTTTATTTAAATGTTGAGTTCGCAGTAGTTGTCAAATTTGTTGTTTACGAGAAATAGCATTTTTAGCCTTCCCTTTTGTTTCTATTTTATTTATGTGCTCTGTATCTTCCTCCATGTCTTCTATTGTGACTATTGGAGTGGGCATTTCGATTTCTTTGTCTGTCGTGTTTATTATACTCACGGGGCATGAAAAATTGTTTGGTTCCACCAGGCCGTTTCCAATATATACTCCTGGGGCCGCTTCGCTTGTTCGGACTATTCCTATATGATTCTGATTCACAGCTGCTTTAATGATTGTCTCGCTGCGAGGTTTCAGAATTATTTTTCTGCATGGATGTAATTTCAATATACTATCCTTTATTTTTATTTGGTTCCGTTTGTAATCGCAGGCTGCTGTTTGTTTTTTAAGGAAATTCTATTCCTAAAATTCCTTCATGCTCGATCGCTATGTCATCTTTTACGACATAAAATGCATGCTTGATAACACGTTTGTTGAGTATAATTGTCGCGTACACTTTCCCTAGTGTGTATAATTTATGTCCACTGATTCCTGTGATTGCAATTTTCTTTTCGTATACAGGTGTATCGTCCTTTAAATTTTTCAATTTAATTAGGGAAATTGTTGATCCGGAATCGTACAGCATATTTATCGTTTCGCCTTTTACTTCGCGGATTGGTAATGATACCTGCAGTAGCTCGTCCTTGGCTGTGTGCTTATTTTTTATATGCGTCACGCAATACTCTAAGGCAGGTCGCGGTTGTTTCCTTCTCGCTTCCTCCTCTTCTTCTTCTTCGCTATCACTCGGGGAGTCGGTGCTCTTTTTTCTCTGTCTATGCGGAGTCCTTTGCTCACGCTCGCTTTCTTTATGTTTTATTTGATTAACCGGCTTAGAATTACGGTTATTATTAGTGTTATTTATTTTAGGACGTCCGTTCAGGCTCCAGCATTCCTCGCGGGTGTGTCCTGTCTTTTTACAATATTTGCAAAATTTATTCAAAGTATTTATTCGCGTAGATTTTTCCGGTTTTGGTAGTGTATATTTATTACTGCTTCGACAATCGCGTCCGTAGTGTCCAGATTTTCCGCATTTATAACATTGTATGTTAGTATCTCGAGTTGGTCGCGTTTTAACGTCGAATTTATTTTTATAGGAGAAGCCGGATGCTCGTGTTACAGACGGGCCGATAAGCTTCTCTTCCGCGCTCGCGCCATTTATCGCTTCTTGGAGCGAAGTATATCTTTGTGATCGCACAAGAATTTTTAATTCATCGCGTAATCCGATCTGAAAATTTATTAGCGCTTGTTTTTTAATGGTTTCTTGTATTGCTTGTTTAAATGAAGGAGGCCGTTCTTCTCCTTCCACCATGGACTCATATAGTTTCATGGCTAACATATCGACACGTTGGCCGAATGCAAGGGCGGTTTCGCTTGACTTTTGTTTTAAAGAATTAAATTCTATCTGTAAGTGTGTTGTACTTTGCTTCGCTTGATAGCAAGTTTCGAGTTGTGTTTTTAATTCTTCAAATGTCTGGATATCTCGCGTTTCGAAATCTTGCATGGCTTTACCTCTTAATTTAGTATATAAGATTGCTTGTATTAACGATTCTTCGTCCGCGGGATTAATATTTTGTACCGCGTACGTACAAGCGTTTAAAAATTCCTGTAATCTATGTCGCGTCGTCCCATCAAACTCGGGAATCATTGTTCGCGCTTCTTTTAATGATACATAGTGCGGGGCTGCGCTACGTCAGTTTCGTATATCGCGTTGAGTGCGTCCGTACGTTACGTCGAGTGGGACAGTGTTCGCATTTACTCGCGTTTCGTTTAAATTTGCTTGTGCGGTTTGTATCTCTCGCATTTGTTCGCGCATGTACTGCATTTCGGTTTGCATTTCGCGGAAACTGTGTACGAGTTCGGCGAGTAATACGTTACTCGTTCCTTCGGCCGGCTGACCTGCGTCCTCATAGGCCGCGGCTGCGTTTAGTTCGGCCTGTTGCGCTCGCATGCGCTCGATTTCTCTATCGACGGCTTCGTTTTCCATATTCACTTGCGCACGTGGCTCGAATAAACTAATATCAACTGATATCGGTGAATAATTTCTTCGTACTGTAACGCGACTTGGTCCGTCTTGTACCGAATTATCGTTATTACTCGGTTCGTGTTCCTCAGACGAATTAGAACTCGAATAATGTTTTTCTAAATTTTTTCGCACGCTTCTACGAATATCGCGAGCAGCTTCTTCTGCTACTCGTATCGGAGTTACAGTTCCGAATCTATTTGCCAATCGGGCTGGCACGCTCAGAAATCGCGGACTCTTAAATTTTACTTGTTTTGACGGTGCTGACATTTAAATAAAGTTCGACTTACAGTAGTAGTACGGTGATTCGCATGGTCGTAACTTATCGGGTCGCTTATCGTATCGCTCGACTGTTGATGCTGCTGGTGGGTTGTTGTCCCGTGTTGGTGCGTTGTCCGTCGGCGATGCGTTGTCCGTCTGCGTTGCGTTGCCTTGGCCGTGGATCGACGTTGGTCCTTGAGCGCTGGTGTTTCCTTTCGGCTTTCAGCTGCTTGGCCGTGATTTCCTTATCACTGTCATCCATGCGTGTTGCGTGCTGGTTGAGACTATCTGCTTTAATGTAGCAGGTGCTCTCTCCCGTTTATTAATTTTGTATTTTCTTTTTGTTGCAGGCGTTAAGGATCCAGGATGGTCCTCGATCTCGGCTATCCCACCGCTGCCACCAATTTGTTGTGCCCGGCGCGGCACAGGGTGTGGGGTAGCCGGGAGAAACGATTCGAATCCTCGGATCAGTAGCGATTCTTTTTATTATAAGATTTTTATTTTACAAATAGATTTTCGTACTTTATTTCTAGTCGATTTCTTTACAAGCCTTCTGTCCTTATTGTCGTCCTTTCCTGTGTCGCCTCGTTTTAGATTTAAAGCGTTTAATAATTCTTTGAATGAATCGTTACACAGTATAGCAGTTAGCCCTCGATCTCGTACTAGTTGTTGTTTGATTTATAATTAACGACTGTCCGCCGCGGATTCGCGGTGGACGGCTTTTATTTCCTCGGTTTCGGGGGTGTTTTGGAGGGGATCGCCTAGTGACATGACCATGTATGGTCATGGGGATTCTTCGTGGCGTCCAAAGTCCAAATGCAAGCGAAGGAGGTTCAAAGTCGAATCCCTTCGTTAGCGTCTTTCGCGTTTCCGGCGAGCGTTCTCGCGCGTGGTTTGCTGAGATGGCGGTTTTGCATGATTCGCGAATGTTCTCTTATATATTCTATTATAATGGTATAATCAGTTATAGTCTCTCGGACTATAACATACTTTATTATAGTGTTTTGGAAAGCTCTTGAAACAAGCTACAAGAATATGCAAAAGCATATAGGGTATCCCATTTAAAAAGTTGGAGCTGACCTTCGCATGTCCTTCAGGTGGCTCTTCAAGATCAAACTAATAACACCATCTTATGTCCCCCTTGAAACCATACAACTTTTGTCTAAAACTTTTTTCAAAATAATCGACTCCAATCGAGATATTATCTTGTCTCAAGATAAATGCCCCACCCTGTATATACACGGTGGGCCATTTTAATCGATGCACTCGAATATCTCGAAAACAACACTCTTCAGAAAGAAATGTTTCAAACAAAAATTGTAGGGTGTGAAGGGGGACATAAGATGGTAGCATTGGTTTGACTTTGGAAAGTCATTTGAAGGTCACATAAAAGTCACCTTCAATTTCTTAAATTGAACCCACTATTTTTCATTACATATTCTTGTAGCTTATCTCGAGAGCTTTCCAAAACACTACAGACAAATGTTTTTTCATTAAATACTTTTTGAGTTATAAGGCTTCAAAGTTTGCAGTACTTCGATATAAAATGCAAAATATCTCGTAAAATATTTAGTTTTCGGTAGTCTTACCCTAATACTTTTATGCACAGGATAATGAGACAAAACTATTGGTGCAAAGAAAACGCATGATTGTTTATAACAAAAAGTGCATTGCAAATTACACATTTTTTATCATAAACAATCATACGTTTTCTTTGCACCAATAGTTTTGTCTCATTATCCTGTGCATAAAAGTATTAGGGTAAGACTACCGAAAACTAAATATTTTACGAGATATTTTGCATTTTATATCGAAGTACTGCAAACTTTGAAGCCTTATAACTCAAAAAGTACTTAATGAAAAAACATTTGTCTGTAGTGTTTTGGAAAGCTCTCGAGATAAGCTACAAGAATATGTAATGAAAAATAGTGGGTTCAATTTAAGAAATTGAAGGTGACTTTTATGTGACCTTCAAATGACTTTCCAAGGTCAAACCAATGCTACCATCTTATGTCCCCCTTCACACCCTACAATTTTTGTTTGAAACATTTCTTTCTGAAGAGTGCTGTTTTCGAGATATTCGAGTGCATCGATTAAAATGGCCCACCGTGTATATTTCTAATTATATATATTACCTGTAAAAGACGAATCCCAAAATACGTTTGACTTCATCTTGTAAATTCGGGATTGCGATATGATCCACTTTGCTCTCAGATAAAACAGTAGTCCATTCAAGGAAACTTTTCGAATTATTCCAATAATTTCCCAAGTACATAGTAATATGTTTAATAATATATGAAGCAAATTTTACATACGGTATCAATTGCGATCTGCACCACATGCTAATGGTATCAGTCAAATTGATCCGATGAAAATTAAACATCACAAATGCTTAAATATCACAAATATTATCTATAGAATTCACAACAGTTTTGTTAAAATATGCCCTTATTTCATCATACAACAGTTCAGATGATTTTCCTATCGGTATATTTGATAAAGCTTTATAACTTCGATGATGCTTTATGGAAATATCAAAAGTAATTTTTAATTTTGGATTGTACCAAAACGGAAATAATTGCTGCTTTCTTGTTGGGCCCCCGTTCATCATAACCCGTTATGATTAAAAATCTATTATATTTTAACGATTAGTAAATAATGACTAATATTAGAAAATTATAAACGTAAATACAAAAATATACACAATTTGTTTTTGATATTTTAATCTATTCTTCTACTTACTCTTTATCTCCATTTTCATTTATGTACGGAATTCCGAAAGACTCTCTTACTATATTAATTGTAATTTTGAACTCTATATACAGATTGTATATTCCTGGCAATATGGTAGCATTGAAATGGTAAAGGACAATATTGGTGCTATAAAGTTTCTCTGTTAATGCTGGTTCATAATTCCTATTACTGAGCTTGGTTTAATATCGATCTCATTGATATCAATTTTATTATTGAATTCGATAGATGAAAATTTATATGTTGTGTTGCATATATGATATAAATAGTGATTTCATATTCACCCGCCAAGTAATAATGAATGAAATTTAATTTTATATTATAATGCAATGGATATATATTGTCCGACAAATTGTAATTTAATTCATTGCACTGCACGATATCCGATTTTTTTTCGGTAGGATCCCCTATTGTGGCAATATATATTATACTACTCAATAATAATTTTAATAATCTCATGTTAAATTTCTTTCAGGTATTTATATAAATCATTTCCGTTATTAGAAATATATATACAAAAAATATACAAACGTAATATCAAATACACGTATAAATATGATAAAATTTAAAAATATAAACTTATTGAAGAACGTATTTTAGGTAATTTTGAAAAGGGGAAAACACATTAATCATAATTTTTCTCTGAAATTCTCTGAAATTCAATTACTTTTAAAATTTTTTTTTACATATCTTTATGTTTTGCGCTTTATGGCAACTGACTTCTCTACGTGATGAATTTTGTGTATTTACTAACATGTTACTTTCAAAGTGTGTTTGTTCTTTTCAACTTTAAGAGAGTGATATATTAAAATTGAACGAAGAATAACCAAACAATAAACCGATATTAAATTTATTAAAAATTATGTTGATATAATTATTCAAATGAAACTTTTAACATAAAATTGTTAAAAATAACTTTATTAGCATTTGACATGGAATAAATTTATTCGAATAAAATATTAACCTATTGCACATTTTTCATTCTTATTGGTTATATATATTGTGACGTTGCCGTCCTGTAGCGCGTCCATCCGCCCCGAGATTTTTACGGGGCGCGGGCCGAGCGGCCGCGCCAGAATCAACCTCGAGAGAGCGTTATCAAAAACTCCCCGGAGAGACGAGCGCTATCGTTAGTTTGTAAAGATTTTTATTAATTGTATCGAATTTTTGTTTGTTTGTCAAAAACAACAACGGGCACCTCGGAGAAGATCCGGGGGACCGGAAGCACATCAAGGAAGATTGCAGCAAGTCGCTTGTCGACAGCGAACGGAGGAGATAATAGCGCTTGAAAAGATGATACCAGGGGAATTCGCCCGCGTCCCAAGGTGGAGGACGGAAGTCCGATCAACGCTACCCTCCGAGGAGGACAAACGACAGCGGAGCCTCCAACGGGCCCTTGTACAGGGACCCGCGACAGCTAACAATTTGAATCAAATTAATTGCGCGCGAAGCGTTAAAGCGCTGCGGATCTCGCGAGGCGCTAGGACCTCTTGCATGCCGAGTCCTGATTGGCCACGGGGCTGCGCACCCCACTAAGCGGTCATTGACACCGCTATCGACCCCGGACCGCGAGATCCCAGGATCATTCTGGTGCGGGCGCTAATTGCGAGTAGTCGTTTTTTGGAAAGTCTTTGTCGTGGTCGTTGGTTAAACTTTTGTCTGTCGCCGTTGACGAGATATCCGAGAGGATGAGGCCGAGGACCATCCCCTGCAGGAGGAAGCAGGAGATCTTTCTTTGTGACCACGTATGCGATTTCGTCCGCGTGCCGGCCGTTCTGCCGCCGTCGCCATTTTTCGTGTTTCGCGATCGCTCGAGCCGTTGGCCGAGACGGTGATATTTCGTGATTTTGTCGGGCGACTGGAGGTAAGCGACCGAGGAAGGACCATCGTAACGTCGGCGTTAAATTGATAAGGCAACGTTCGTCTCTCTCCGGGATGTTCTGTCTCTCTTTCGGATGTTCTGTACGCGAAGCTATCGACCGTCGAATATCGACCGCGTGCGCGAAGGATTGCGAAAGCGAATACCGCCCGTGTTGTCGTACCGCTGTCGTCGCCGCGTAGAATATTCCGGGACGTTTCTCAGGGTGATTTTTGATGTCGGATTGAGTGTATGTCGTCGTTAATTGTTAAGAGTGCGTATGAGCGTTTTTGATATTCTATTGTAGTGTGAGCGTGAAAGGATTTGCGTCATCGTCGCGCCTATTACGCTGTTGCAACGAGCGTAATAAAGGATGGAATGTTTGCGTCGTCACGTTTATTGCGCCGTCGAATAGCGCGTGATAAACGATAATTTATATCTGCCGAATTGGTCGCGGTGCGAGATAATCGCCAGAATATTGAGAGTGAAATTTGAGCGACTTGCACGGAAAAAAGAGGCGAAACATCGGCGGAGAAAATTCTCCGTCTGCCGTCGGCTATCGAAATTTGAGACTATCGTTCGCCTGTCGCATACGTGATCCGTCTTCGCAAAAGTATTAAGTATTTTCGATCTTTAGTTATTTATGCTGTCGAATTATTAGGCTGTCGTTTTGTTTTGCGAACTAGAAATTGCGAGGAAAAGTCCGTGGCGATAAGTTGTCGATCTGGCTGCCGAAATTACGATATCGTTTGAGTATTATCCGCGAATATTTCCGTGCCAAAAACCCTTGGTATTCCGTAAGGTCTCGCTCAATCCTGCGAATTCCGGCCATAAAAACGGTCTCGGATAAATCACCGGATTGTCTTAGCGCTCTCGTTTTCGTTGTCGATTGCGAGCAGATATTTGCTCAGAATACCGTCGCATTTTTTGTGCCAGGATTAATTGTATTGTATTTTTCGCTTTCATATTTCGTTCGAATTATTGTGAACCGTCGTTTCTTGATTTGTATGATTCGTTCTCGTTTCTCGTGGAATTACTAGCAAACCAATGTCTCTGTGTTCGCGAGTGACTTAGCCGTGGAGACAGGCGCGACGATAATTGACGGCAATGGAGACACCACAACTTTTGCAATAAAGACGAGCCACGACACGTATATTTTTAGTCTTTTTATAGATTTTTTATTTTAACACCACACAATTAAAGAAATAAAGTTTTACACAAAAATATATTTGATTACAGACACTGAAATAATGCCGGAGTAGAGAAAGATCCGAGTGAGTAAGCGGTTGTATATAATATGCGGTTTTAGCGAAGCGGTTGGACTGAGAAAGCGGTTTAGCGAAAAGTGCGAGACTTCGGCGTGCCCTCGTGCTGGGTCCATTATATACCGGGCGGATTTTGGGCCCCGTTGCGACGTGGCCCAATTAACTTTGGCGGTGACCTCATGCGCCGCGCATAATTGGCCGCCGATGAGGTCAGGAAATAGTCTGTTAACGTTTGTCATGCGCACAACTTTTTCCGATCAGCTGATTGGCGATCAGCTGATCGTGACGTACGGGCGCGCATGCCCGTTCGTTGCGCGGATTTCGGCGACAGTTGACAATGTTATTGTCAACTGTTGTCACTGAGCGTTTTTGTGCGGCGCAAAAAAAGAGAGATAACTTGAACGGTTGGCTTTTTGTCAATAATCGATTTTTCGAGAAGTTTCTCGCCACCCGTTAATTTCGAATTTTCGGGATTACGATAGAAAATGCGGATTTCATTGGTACGCGAATTTTTCCGCATATGCATTTCGAACACTCTGTAAAGCATTATTAATCTCAGTCAAATTATCGCTTCTTACTGACGACCGATTTATTGTTTAATATTGAGCCATTTCTTATTACTGATTTGTTAATTATTCACTCGTACTGTTACTTTACTTTTCTAGTAATAAACTTGTTATCTTTTTTTTGTTCAAATCGCGTAATTTATTTAAGTGTTCGTCTCGCTTGGTTGTCGATTGTCGTTTTGTCTGTCGTCCGTTGATTCCGCGAAGACTCGCATAATCAATTAACTTTCTCTAACAACCCCTCCCCTCTACCGTTAGGCGAGCTAGTCGGCCCGTGGTGAAGCAGGCTATCGTTTGTAGCGTCTTTCGGCTTTTCGCGAAAACTGGTGCGTGAAAGATCGCATCTGGCGCCCAACTTTTCGATATATCGATACGGTCTCCACTCCGCCGCGGCTCGCGCGAGGACGTCCTCCATCCCTGTTCCTCAGAACGCGAGTATATTAATTTCGTTATTGTTTTTGACGGCGTTTTCGCTCCCCCGCGCACGCTCAACATCTCGAGGAGTGTCGCGATTCATTTGAATCTAATTGAATAAACGTCGCAATATATATTTAAATTATCATATTCTATTTATATAACTTTTCTTAGAGTATTTAAAAAATTTTGTTTCAAAACAAAATATAAATAGTGATAAATATTTTTGAGATAATTTTATAGCTACAATGAAAGGTAGAACATACACATACTTTATCGCGTCGAAAAAGTTGCCTATATTTTATATTTTCTGTATGTCAAGATGGTAAAATTATGCTGTTACATGTCTAAATATCTTGTTAGCTGGCATATATGCAAAGAATGAAAATAGTATTTTCAATAAAGAAATATGTTCAATTGAAAATAGAAATGTCTCTTTTAAGAAATAAAATAGTCGGTTGTTTTTCCACGCACTCTTACTCTATATGTACACATTCAAAGAAAAAGAAATGTTTAAGTGAAATTTGATTTTGTTGAATATTTAATTAATGTCTTACCCTATTTGTTGAACTCACAATTATAGATTTAATATCAAAGGAATAAACAGTCAAACTACGATCTTATAGCCTCAAGAGACTCCTATAAACTGACGTTATTATGTTACAGCTATGGCATACGAGAAACAGGTAATGTAATATTATATAGATATCGCCTTGTGGTATACAGAACACAGGAGTATGTTATTCATCGATAAAAGTCAATACGTATATATTTACTTAGCTTTGTATTTCTTTGTATTCCTTGTTCCATATTTAAAACTTTCCTTTGTAAGGACAATTTTTCTGGAAAACATTCGCAAGAGAAAATTAAAATTGAGAATATTCTTTCCTAAATATATATAAGAAAAAGATATTCTGTATTTTACATCATATTTTTTTCATAAAGAAGCTTTTTTTTAATAACTTATTGTATAAAATAAATAAAAGAGATTTGTTTATGTCGTATCACTTGAGGCATTTTATTTTATGTTATATTTTCTATTTGGCATTAATTCCTGTACAAGTGCGGCGATCTAATATTGTTTTTAATTTTACTTATAACGTTTGTGAGTAATATTTTCTATTTATTGTTCTAACATTATAAGCAATAAACGGTCTAACTTGCGTTTATTTTGATATTATATTTGCTAGAGGCAATGTTTCTTTATGACAAAGAAAAAATGTTAATTTACATTGCTTCACTACATTTTGAGATAATTTTCTTATTTCAGAAACATGAACACATTTGTTATATGTGTTTTGATTCGATTAATTTTGATTTAAGAAAAAATTTATAAATTTAAAGATCCCAAAACATTTTTTCTCTCGACTTTCATCGATCATCAATGTTTATAAAAAACAAATCAAATTTTGAATTTATTAGTGTCGAATCAGTATTTCAGCTGGTATTTCACAATACACAGTAGATGCAAAATGAATAAGATATTAAATTAAGCTTGTCATATAATTGTGAGATGTCCCAAATCATGCTTTGTGCATATATATACAGGGTGATTCAAAATAACCCCTGTGTCCGTGAAATGATACATTGTTGAGTCAATTCTAAGACGATTTTTCATTTTGCAAAATTTCATCCGAAGCTTAGTTTTCGAATTATTAAAGAAAGAAGTTAACGCATGACGAGTCAGATACAAGAGATAGGCAAGGGTGACGCGAGACCCGTCAGACGCGGGCGCTTACGCGGGGTGCCTGCTGCGATCAGCTGATCGCTATACACACAGACACACATGCGACACATACATTCTCTCTCTGTCTGCAGTCTGTCTGTCTGTCTCTCTCTCTTTCTCTCTCTCTCTCTCTTTCATTCGCTCACTCTCTCTCACGTGTAATTTTTTTTTTTTTTTTTTTTTTTTTTTACGAGAGGGGAAACTGCATTTTATGCATACCCACCGGTCGATCCAGTGAGTTATGTGGGACTCGAGTACCAAGTCGAATTACCAACTCGGTACTCCCTACCCACTAAAAACCCCTCTCTTTTCGCGAATTTTCTTTGACACACTGTCCCTCTGTCCTTCCCGAGATCCGTTTTCACATAACGTTAAAAAATAGTTATTATTACCTTGTTCGATGACTTCTGATGTATTGCTGTAATTGCTTGAAGGAGAAATGAATTTTCCGATAGATCGTACGTTCTCAAATTTAACGTAGATATCACGTTGCACAAGACAGAAATCCACACTAAATTATTAACTTTTTGAAAGTTTTTCTTCTTTTATGAACTGCATTCTTTTATAAACTTTAACGTAATCACATTTATTTATTCACTCGATGAGACGAGAAATTTACTGATGACTCTATCACTAATCACTGTCGAATAATAACTGTTGGCGATTAAAAATCACTCGATGAAAGAAACACGCGCGGACACGTTACTACATGATGCGACAATGCGACGATAATTACTCGGCGAGTGCAAGTGCCGCTGCTTCCTTGTCATGGTAGGTTGCGGTAGGTTAAGGTACTATTGGCGCTATCGAACGCGATCATGTGTTCGATTGAAGAATGCGTGGTAGACGTAAAGAATAAACATTTAACATATTAATATTATTATCATGAATATGTGTGATGTCCATACATCGTATGATATCTATTTAAAAATTAATTAGATTAAATAAGTGTTTTTAAAATATTTATTACTTTTATACACCCATATTAAATATTAATATTAAATATTTATTTAATTATTTTATCTATATTATTTACTATTTTATTTAACTATTTTATTTAACTATTTTATCTTTAACTATTCTATTTATTTATTTATCTATTTCATCTATTTATTTTTAACTATTTATTATCAATGATCGAAAATCGGTCATTGATAATAAATAGTTAAAAATAAATAGATGAAATAGATAAATGAAAAAATATTAATTAATCGCGTTTTATTCTCTCTCCTCTCTTTTTCTTGTGTTTTTAATTGCAAAATAAGATACTCCATACGTTAAAAAATTGGTCGCTCTGAAAAGAGCGGATTGTTTTTGATCGTCTTAAAAAGGGCGGATTAATTTTAAACATTTATAATAAATGTTCGAAGTGGTCCCCATCCATTCTAACGCATGCTCTCATCCGTTTCAATAAATTTTGTTGAACATTTTCCATTACGTCTTCTTCTATGGACCATACGGAATATCGCAATTTTGTTTCCAAATCTTCTACATTTTCAGGTAGCGTTTTGTATATCATTTCCTTGCAGTATCCCCAAAGAAAAAAATCCAATGGATTTAAATCCGGGGATCTAGCAGGCCAACGTATCGGACCATATCGGCCCATCCAACGTCCAGGAAACTTGTCATTTAAAAAAGTTGTTACAATCCTGGCATTGTGTGGACCAGCACCGTCCTGTTGAAAAATAATTTCTTCTCTTTGCGATAGCGGCACCTCTTCCAGGAAATCTGGTAAATTATTCTGTAATAATTCCAGATATGCTCCGCTGGTTAAAATATCCGGGAGGATAACTGGGCCCAGTATTTCTGTTCCCATAATTCCTGTCCAGATATTGAGCTTCCAACGAGTCTGAAAATTTCTGACTCGTGTAGCTCTAGGATTTTCTTCATTTCACAAATGCATATTATGTGGATTAAATATTCCCTCTCGTGTAAATAGCGATTCATCGCTAAATATTATTCGAGAAGGGAATCTAGGATCTCTTTCTACGCTTCTGAGAAAATTTTCACAAAATGTTCTTCTCAGAGGATAATCTTCTGGTCTTAAATGTTGCACGCGAGTATAATGATAAGCGTGCAACTTTTCTTCTCGTAATATCCTCTGTACCGTTGAAAATGAGAGATTGTGCTCTCGAGTAATAGTCCGAATACTTGTCTCAGGCTCTTGCTCGACAACACGAACCACTTCTTCTGTATTCCGCAAATTTCTTGCGGTTCGGTTTCGTCCAACGTTGTGTTTATTCGGAAGAACATTGCCCGTTTCGAATAATCTTTGGGCTGCTCCGAGTATAACATCAGGCATTGGATGTCTCGCCCGATTTGGGTATAATTCGGCGTATCGTCTTGCAGCAACGTAATGCTGCCCGTTGGATGTACCGAGTGCCATTATCATATCGTAATATTCTTGAATTGTATAGCTTGCCATCTTCGCTTAACTCTTCTTTTAATAATCGAGCGATTATTGATTTCAATATCGATTGTCTCTCCGTATTTATACGATCCCCACGAGTCGCGTGTCGCGGGTCGCGACTCGCGGATTCGTCACGGGAGGCATGGAGGGGGCATGGACCCCCGCGAGGATCGTATAAATACGGAGAGACAATCGATATTGAAATCAATAATCGCTCGATTATTAAAAAAAGAGTTAAGCGAAGATGGCAAGCTATACGATTCAAGAATATTACGATATGATAATGGCACTCGGTACATCCAACGGGCAGCATTACGTTGCTGCAAGACGATACGCCGAATTATACCCAAATCGGGCGAGACATCCAATGCCTGATGTTATACTCGGAGCAGCCCAAAGATTATTCGAAACGGGCAATGTTCTTCCGAATAAACACAACGTTGGACGAAACCGAACCGCAAGAAATTTGCGGAATACGGAAGAAGTGGTTCGTGCTGTCGAGCAAGAGCCTGAGACAAGTATTCGGACTATTACTCGAGAGCACAATCTCTCATTTTCAACGGTACAGAGGATATTACGAGAAGAAAAGTTGCACGCTTATCATTTTACTCGCGTGCAACATTTAAGACCAGAAGATTATCCTCTGAGAAGAACATTTTGTGAAAATTTTCTCAGAAGCGTAAAAAGAGATCCTAGATTCCCTTCTCGAATAATATTTAGCGATGAATCGCTATTTACACGAGAGGGAATATTTAATCCACATAATATGCATTTGTGGAATGAAGAAAATCCTAGAGCTACACGAGTCAGAAATTTTCAGACTCGTTGGAAGCTCAATATCTGGACAGGAATTATGGGAACAGAAATACTGGGCCCAGTTATCCTCCCGGATATTTTAACCAGCGGAGCATATCTGGAATTATTACAGAATAATTTACCAGATTTCCTGGAAGAGGTGCCACTATCGCAAAGAGAAGAAATTATTTTTCAACAGGACGGTGCTGGTCCACACAATGCCAGGATTGTAACAACTTTTTTAAATGACAAGTTTCCTGGACGTTGGATGGGCCGATATGGTCCGATACGTTGGCCTGCTAGATCCCCGGATTTAAATCCATTGGATTTTTTTCTTTGGGGATACTGCAAGGAAATGATATACAAAACGCTACCTGAAAATGTAGAAGATTTGGAAACAAAATTGCGATATTCCGTATGGTCCATAGAAGAAGACGTAATGGAAAATGTTCAACAAAATTTATTGAAACGGATGAGAGCATGCGTTAGAATGGATGGGGACCACTTCGAACATTTATTATAAATGTTTAAAATTAATCCGCCCTTTTTAAGGCGATCAAAAACAATCCGCTCTTTTCAGAGCGACCAATTTTTTAACGTATGGAGTATCTTATTTTGCAATTAAAAACACAAGAAAAAGAGAGGAGAGAGAATAAAACGCGATTAATTAATATTTTTTCATTTATCTATTTCATCTATTTATTTTTAACTATTTATTATCAATGACCGATTTTCGATCATTGATAATAAATAGTTAAAAATAAATAGATGAAATAGATAAATAAATAAATAGAATAGTTAAAGATAAAATAGTTAAATAAAATAGTTAAATAAAATAGTAAATAATATAGATAAAATAATTAAATAAATATTTAATATTAATATTTAATATGGGTGTATAAAAGTAATAAATATTTTAAAAACACTTATTTAATCTAATTAATTTTTAAATAGATATCATACGATGTATGGACATCACACATATTCATGATAATAATATTAATATGTTAAATGTTTATTCTTTACGTCTACCACGCATTCTTCAATCGAACACATGATCGCGTTCGATAGCGCCAATAGTACCTTAACCTACCGCAACCTACCATGACAAGGAAGCAGCGGCACTTGCACTCGCCGAGTAATTATCGTCGCATTGTCGCATCATGTAGTAACGTGTCCGCGCGTGTTTCTTTCATCGAGTGATTTTTAATCGCCAACAGTTATTATTCGACAGTGATTAGTGATAGAGTCATCAGTAAATTTCTCGTCTCATCGAGTGAATAAATAAATGTGATTACGTTAAAGTTTATAAAAGAATGCAGTTCATAAAAGAAGAAAAACTTTCAAAAAGTTAATAATTTAGTGTGGATTTCTGTCTTGTGCAACGTGATATCTACGTTAAATTTGAGAACGTACGATCTATCGGAAAATTCATTTCTCCTTCAAGCAATTACAGCAATACATCAGAAGTCATCGAACAAGGTAATAATAACTATTTTTTAACGTTATGTGAAAACGGATCTCGGGAAGGACAGAGGGACAGTGTGTCAAAGAAAATTCGCGAAAAGAGAGGGGTTTTTAGTGGGTAGGGAGTACCGAGTTGGTAATTCGACTTGGTACTCGAGTCCCACATAACTCACTGGATCGACCGGTGGGTATGCATAAAATGCATTTTCCCCTCTCGTAAAAAAAAAAAAAAAAAAAAAAAAAAAATACACGTGAGAGAGAGTGAGCGAATGAAAGAGAGAGAGAGAGAGAGAAAGAGAGAGAGACAGACAGACAGACAGCACACAGAGAGAGAATGTATGTGTCGCATGTGTGTCTGTGTGTATAGCGATCAGCTGATCGCAGCAGGCGCCCCGCGTAAGCGCCCGCGACTGACGGGTCTCGCGTCACCCTTGCCTGCCTCTTGTATCCGACTCGTCATGCGTTAACTTCTTTCTTTAATAATTCGAAAACTAAGCTTCGGACGAAATTTTGCAAAATGAAAAATCGTCTTAGAATTGACTCAACAATGTGTCATTTCACGGACACAGGGGTTATTTTGAATCACCCTGTATATATATATATATAGAAAAATAATTAATATATAAGAGAATAAATTAAATAAACAAAAAAGTAAATGGGAATAAATTACAACACATAACTTACGTTGAGTATTTCACATTAGAACTTCTACGCAGTGCCATCCTTGGTAATTTCTACACCCTCAAGTTTTGTTATTATTTTTTATGTGGAAGGGCATGGAGGACAGGGCAAAGCCCTATGAACTTCCACCTATGCGTTCTATCTCTGCAAAAAAAAAGATTATGCATTTCAATTTATATATATATATATATATATATATATATATATATATATATATACAGGGTGGGGCATTTATCTTGAGACAAGATAATATCTCGATTGGAGTCGATTATTTTGAAAAAAGTTTTAAACAAAAGTTGTAGGATTTTTCCCGGGCAATCCGACGGTGACCTTACATTTGACCTTGGATAGTCATTTGAAGGTCACATAAAGATTACCTTCAATTTCTTAAATGGAACCCCCTATTTTTCATTGCATATTCTTGTAGCTTATCTCGAGAGCTTTCCAAAACACTATAATTAAGTACCTTTTTATTAAGTACTTTTTGAGTTATAAGGCTTGAAATAATTTCTTAATTTTACATAAACCATAAAATATCTAGTAAACCATTCATTTTTCGATTATCTTACCTTCATACTTTTATGTACAAAATAATGAGAGGAATCAATTGGTGTAAAGAAAACACATAGTTGTTTCTAAGAAAAAATATGTAATTTGCAATTAACAATTCCATATTTTTTCTTAAAAACAACTGTATGTTTTCTTTACACCAATTGATTCCTCTCATTATTTTGTACATAAAAGTATGAAGGTAAGATAATCGAAAAATGAATGGTTTACTAGATATTTTATGGTTTATGTAAAATTAAGAAATTATTTCAAGCCTTATAACTCAAAAAGTACTTAATAAAAAGGTACTTAATTATAGTGTTTTGGAAAGCTCTCGAGATAAGCTACAAGAATATGTAATGAAAAGTAGGGAGTTCCATTTAAGAAATTGAAGGTAATCTTTATGTGACCTTCAAATGACTATCCAAGGTCAAATCTAAGGTCACCGTCGGATTGCCTGGGAAAAATCCTACAATTTTTGTCTAAAACTTTTTTCAAAATAATCGACTCCAATAGAGATATTATCTTATCTCAAGATAAATGCCCCACCCTGTATATATATATACACGGTGGGCCATTTTAATCGATGCACTCGAATATCTCGAAAACAGCACTCTTCAGAAAGAAATGTTTCAAACAAAAATTGTAGGGTGTGAAGGGGGACATAAGATGGTAACATTGGTTTGACCTTGGAAAGTCATTTGAAGGTCACATAAAAGTCACCTTCAATTTCTTAAATTGAACCCACTATCTTTCATTACATATTCTTGTAGCTTATCTCGAGAGCTTTCCAGAACACTACAGACAAATGTTTTTTCATTAAATACTTTTTGAGTTATAAGGCTTCAAAGTTTGCAGTACTTCGATATAAAATGCAAAATATCTCGTAAAATATTCAGTTTTCGGTAGTCTTACCCTAATACTTTTATGCACAGGATAATGAGACAAAACTATTGGTGCAAAGAAAACGTATGATTGTTTATGATAAAAAATGTGTAATTTGCAATGCACTTTTTGTTATAAACAATCATGCGTTTTCTTTGCACCAATAGTTTTGTCTCATTATCCTGTGCATAAAAGTATTAGGGTAAGACTACCGAAAACTAAATATTTTACGAGATATTTTGCATTTTATATCGAAGTACTGCAAACTTTGAAGCCTTATAACTCAAAAAGTATTTAATAAAATGACTTTCCAAATATCCTAAAATAAAAGTATTTAAGTTAAATGACTTTCCAAGGTCAAACCAATGCTACCATCTTATGTTCCCCTTCACACCCTACAATTTTTGTTTGAAACATTTCTTTCTGAAGAGTGCTGTTTTCGAGATATTCGAGTGCATCGATTAAAATGGCCCACCGTGTATATACAGGGTGGGGCATTTATCTTGAGACAAGATAATATCTCGATTGGTGTTCAAACTCATAATCGGCATTTCAATAATCAAATTTGCGTGAATAAAATCAATTAAATTCAAAGTTTCAAAATTAACGGGCGTCAAAGAAACTTCTCGAAACGTCTGTTTTCTACAAAAACTCAATCGGTCGAGTTAGTTTCTATTTTTTCTAACGACTAAGAAACACTCATCATGCTCGTTGACAACAATATTGTCAACCGCCGACAAAATCAGAGCAACATATGGGCATGCGCGCCCATACGTCACGATCAGCTGATCGCCAATCAGCTGATCAAAAAAGATCGTGCGCATGGCAAAAGTAAAAATCTCAACTCATGACCTCATCGGCGGCCAATAATGCGCGGCGCCCTGAGGTCACCGCCAAAATTCGAAAACTATTGGCCCACGTTGCAACGGGCCCGAAAATTCTACCTGCTATATAAAGAGCTCCGCACGTGGGCACGGGGAAGTCTTGCGCTTTTCTAAGACGTGCTCTTTGAACTTATCGATTTGCTACACCGCCATTACACACCGCTTATAACGACCGCTATTCTTTTGGACTTCGATTATCCGCGCATTTCTGACGATCAGCCCACTGCTCCGCTCGCGATATCTCACATAACAACTTATTGCCTTATGCAGCGCGCGCTTTCTGTGAATCGCAATCACCGAACACTTGTCACCTTTATTTTTTTGACACGAATAAAGTCTTGTCTTTTTTGTTAACCGAAGACAGAATATCTTTTCTCTGACGATCTTGTACCTTCCTCAACTCACTGCCGGACTCGCTCGCGAACATTTCTGGTCCTTCGAGCCGGATTTTTATCTTCAATCCGCATCCGCAAGTTCGTGAGTGACGTGCTCAGAGTGAAGTGCAGTGCATTCCTGAAAGGGAAAACAATCCATGTCAGTGAAAATGAGTATGGACGTGAATTCTCTGGTCGAGGCTCAGCGCGACATTCATGGGCGAATGTCAAGGTCCATGGACAACCTGAAAAAGATGGGTGCGAGTCACATCACCGTAGGGGCCGTCGAGGCACGGATCAGCATACTGGACAGTCTGTGGAAAAAGGTTGAAGCTCAGCACGACAGCATTCGAGCCTGCCTCAAGGACAAGTATTATGAAAGTGAGTACGCTCGATCTGATTTCATTGAAACTTTAGAAGCTACTTACGTGTTGCAACGAAGCATGTTGATCCAATGCACGGAGGATTTAAGAGCCTCGTCAACCGCGTCACAAGATCAAGGTCGAGAGCACGCAATCAAAACCTCGCTTCCTCGCATAAAATTACAAACGTTCTCAGGCGCATACGAAGATTGGCCGTCCTTCCGCGATCTCTTTTCCTCAGTCATCGGAGAGAATTCGTCGATATCTGACGTTGAGCGCTTTCATTATCTCCGATCGTGCGTCAAAGGAGCCGCTGAAAAGTTAATTCAGTCATTAACCGTCACCAGTGAGAATTATCATCGCGCGTGGGCGATTCTTTGCAAACACTTCGAAAATAAACGGGAGTTGATCCGCTCAAACTTCACGACCTTTATTGCCGTGCCTAAAATGAAGGGAGAAACCGCCGAGGAACTTAGCCGCATTCACAACGCCGTCATGACCGCGGTTAATGCTCAAGAGAGCATACACAGACCCATTAACTCTCACGGGATGGATTTGTTCAATTTCCTCGTCATCGAGCTCTTAGACTCGCGCACACGCATGGAGTGGGAAACCTCCACCGCCGACTCTTTGGAACCGCCAAATCACGACACGCTCTTACACTTCATCGCGAAAAGAATTTTAACCCTCAACGCCGCAAAGTCGAAAGCAACTCTAAAGAGTTGCGGAGATTCGTCGCGATCAGTGAAGTCTGTTCACACAAAACACAGTACCGACCAACGAAAGTGCGCACTATGTGAAGGAAAGCACATGTTAATGCAATGCAGCGAATTCAAATCGAAATCCGCCGGTGATCGTAAGTCCTTCGTTGAATCTCATCGGCTGTGCTTTAACTGCCTTGGGAATCATATGATCGCCAAATGTCAATCCGCTAAAACGTGCTTGTCATGCAAGGCCAAGCACCACACCATGTTGCACGATGCCTACGTCTCGTCCAATGTAAACGAGGCCACCGCACTCTCCGCGGTGCGCCAGCCTTCAGACCGCCAGGCAATCCTCCTCGCGACCGCTCGCGTGAACATTGCCGACCGCACCGGAGAGCCTCACGCAGTCAGAGCACTGATTGATCAGGGTTCCGAAGTGTCGATAATTTCCGACGCGCTAGTTCAACGTTTGCGCCTACCGCGCTCCCGCTCTTCAGTTTCAATCGTCGGCATCGGTGGAACCCGGTCCTCCGCAACACGTGGCAAGGTAACTTTGCAGCTTTCATCTCCAGTCACTGGATTTAAGCTCACCGCCGTTGCTCAAGTGTTACCTCGGCTCTCCGCTTACCAAGGACCAACCGCGAGGGGCCTCTCCTCGTGGCCTCACATTAACGGCCTCAAGCTCGCCGATCCAAAGTTCCTCGAGCATGACCCGGTCGAACTGCTGCTAGGCGCCGAAGTCTGCTCGACCATATTTGTGGAGGGACTCCGCAAGGGCAGCCCTCGAGATCCCATGGCTCGGAGGAAACCGCTCTAGGTTGGATCCTATCAGGTGGATCCAACACCGCTTCAGTACGGGATCAGCGAGCGTCCTTTCAATGCACCATCGACGCGGAGTTGCAAGAGCTGGTGCACAACTTTTGGAAACAGGAAGAGGATCCGTCCACTGTAA
This sequence comes from Camponotus floridanus, assembly GCF_003227725.1. NCBI lineage: Eukaryota > Metazoa > Arthropoda > Insecta > Hymenoptera > Formicidae > Camponotus > Camponotus floridanus. The sequence goes on from NW_020229289.1 coordinate 321,482, forward strand.
TCGCACTCCCGCCAGAGGATGAAAGGTGTGAAACACTCTTTTCACAAACTCACTCGCGAACCGCAAGCGGAAGGTATGTGGTTCGCCTACCTTTCGCATCTTCGCCGCCATCCCTCCTCGGAACTCGAGCGTCTGCTGAACGCCTTCTCACGGCCATGGAGAAGCGGTGTCATCAAGATCCAAAATTCGGTTCACTCTACAAGGACTTCATGGTCGAGTACGAAAACCTGAAACCTGATATGAGTCCAGTTAGGAAGAGCACCTCAGCAATGTGCTACTTACCTCATCACGGGGTCCTGCGTGAATCCAGCTCCAGCACGAAGCTCCGCGTCGTATTCAATGAATCTCAACGCACACATTCAGGAGAGTCACTCAATTCACATCTCCTAGTCGGCGAAAATTTACTACCCACTCTGGCCGACATCATTCTTCGGTGGCGTCGGCACCGCTACGTGTTCATTACCGACATTGAGAAAATGTACAGACAAATTCTCGTTCACCCGGAAGATCGTCGTTTTCAGCGCATATTGTGGCGTCCGAGCACCACTAACGTCGTCACCGAGTACGAGCTGAACACGGTGACCTATGGACTCGCTTGCGCTCCCTTCCTAGCGGTCAGAACGCTGAGACAATTAGCGTCTGACGAGGAGTCTCGCGGTCCACTAGGAGCTTCTGCCTTGCAACACGACTGCTATGTGGACGACATCATCACTGGAGCCAACACCCTGCCCGATGCGCTCTCCTTGCAAGCACAATTGAGAGAGATCTGCATGGCGGGCGGGTTTCCGCTGCGTAAGTGGGCAGCAAACAATTCGGCCCTGCTATCCAGCATCCCTCAGGATCATCAGCTCCATCAGGCTCATCACGCCTGGGAGGGCGAGGTACACTCCACTTTGGGTCTGCGCTGGCATCCGGCAAGCGACGACTTTTCCTTCGCAATCCAACCTCGCATCGCAACGGAGTTGACCAAGAGACGAGTTCTAGCCGAAACCGCACGGCTGTTTGATCCGCTGGGATGGCTCTCTCCAGTCATAGTCAGGGCCAAGATCCTGATTCAGTCTACTTGGCTAAAAAGGTTGGATTGGGACACCCCTCTTTCAGCAGAGGAGACAAAACAGTGGCAAATCCTCTTGAATGAGCTTCCCTCACTAGAGCATCTTCGCATCAAGCGTTGGATACAATCAGGGAGCAGCGATGCGCAGCTGGAACTTCACGGCTTCGCCGACGCCTCAGAACGAGGTTTGGCCGCCGTCGTCTACCTCCGCTCGGCATCAGCCGATCATATTTCGTCTCACCTCCTGGCGGCCAAGACCAAGGTCGCTCCAATCAAACCTGTGACGCTCCCCCGACTTGAGCTCTGCGCCGCCGCCCTGCTGGTAAATCTCGTGTGCCAAGTCCGGTCAACACTGGAGTTCTCTTCATTGGCCGTGCATCTATGGACCGACTCCAAGGTCACCCTCCACTGGATCAAGGGCCATGCCTCCCGATGGAAGACATATGTGGTCAACCGAGTGTCTTCAATCCAGCAGAAGCTTCCCGAAGCTCACTGGAAACACGTTCCGGGTCGAGAGAATCCCGCGGACTGCGCCTCAAGGGGAATTTCGCCGAAGGAGCTCCTGACTCATCCTCTCTGGTGGACCGGGCCCAACTGGCTACGCCAGGAACACACTCAATGGCCAGTCAACACCAGCGACGACTCCCTCGAGAGCATTCCTGAAAAGAGAATACATCTTTCAGTGAACACGTATCGCAACGACTCCGAGCCGGAACTTCTCCTCCGATTCTCAAACTTACACAGGCTCTTGCGAGTCTCTGCCTGGTGTCACCGATGGCGCAAAACTACCGTCCACGCTCATGACATCATGCTACATCAAGATGAGATCAATGCAGCTCATGGAGATAAAGGAGAGAGTATAGAGCCGTGAGGTTGAAGCCGAAGTGGGGAAGAGGGGTAAGCCTTCAGCCATCTTGTTCCGCGAAATTAGTGCTGCTATCTAATGCATAGCAGAGCTATTTGCTACTTGAAATATAGTGTGAAGGAGTGCTAAGTGAAATTAACTAAGAAGAAGAAGAATACGATATACAAGTAAATTAAGTGCATAAGAAAATGCCATCGTGTATTTTGAAAACTTGTTATAACAGAACCTTCCGAAAATCACATAAACAAGAAGAACTCGAAAAAAAGCAGAAGATAACTTTTCACACGTAAGTGTCACAACAAAGAACAGCGTACTATTATCTTTGATACATATAATGCCAATTATATTGCATATTGCGTGCTACGTAATTTAAATATAAATAATATATTTACAGACTTGATTGCTCATTCAAATGATCAAAATGCTTTAACTTGTTATAGAGTGCAATTAGTAAAAAGTATAATATTAAAATATGTTAAAACTCGTTATTTTTATATTGGAAAAACTACAGATATTACTATAAGTAAAAGACATTATTATAATAAATTAATTTTATTTGCAGGAAAATAAATATATTATAAATAATATATATACATTTCATACTTCTGTGTTTCTAATATATAAAACTGATATGTAATACGTCAAAGTAATAATAGATGGCAGCATTAATGTCGCCTATCAAGATGGCTGAAGGCTTACCCTTCTTCCTCACTAAAGCTTCAGTCCCCTTACCCATAGTAAAGCCTAATACTCTCTCCTTTACCTCTATGATGCAGCTCTACTCCGGTGGCTTAAGGTAGTCCAAGGGATCCACTTCGCTTCCGAACTCAACGCTGCACGTGATTCTCGTCCAATGCCGCATCGCAGCCGCCTGGCTAAGCTGGCCCCATTCATAGACGACCTTGGAATGCTGGTCGGTGGTCGGCTAAAACACGTCATGCTCTCTTATGACGAACGTCACCCGACAGTAGTTCCGCCAACGTCATGGCTGACGAAGCTCTTGGTGGAATCATGCCACCGTCGGACATTGCATGGAGGTGTGCAACTCACCTTGGGACTTCTGCGCCTCCGCTATTGGATTCCGCAAGGCCGAGCCGTCGTGAAGCGAGTTCTTCACCGGTGCGTGATGTGCACCCGCTGGCGAGCTCTCTCACCACAGCCTCTGATGGGTGACCTACCTCGAGGACGAGTGACACCCGCACGCCCCTTCCTTAGAACTGGAGTCGACTACGCTGGTCCTATCTTCATCCGCACGAGCAAGGGTCGAGGTCATCGAGCCCACAAGGCTTTTGTAGTGGTCTTCATTTGTTTGTTTTCCAGGGCAGTCCATCTGGATGTCGCGTCAGATTACTCTTCTGAAGCCTTCCTCGCTGCATTCCGCCGGTTCATCTCACGCCGGGGTCTGTGTAAAGAGATGTACTCGGATTGTGGCACAAATTTTACCGGCGCAGATAAGGAACTTCGCCGCATGTTCCACGCTTCATCTGCCGACGGCCGTCGGATCTCACAATCCTGCTCCCAGGAGGGAGTATCTTGGCGCTTCAATCCTCCCGCCGCCCCTCATTTCGGCGGACTCTGGGAAGCTGCAGTCAAATCCACCAAGTATCACCTGCGACGGGTGATAGGGGAAACCACTCTCACCTTCGAGGAGATGAGTACCCTGCTGGCTCAGATTGAGGCGTGCTTGAATTCCCGTCCTTTGCAGGCTCTGACCGACGACCCAGATGATTTGTCCGCACTAACTCCTGGACACTTTCTTATAGGGGCTCCATTGCTCGCACTTCCTGAGTCTTCCTTGACCGACGAGGCATCAAGCAGGCTCTCACGGTGGCAGCTTCTACAGCAGATGCGCGACCACTTCTGGCAGCGGTGGTCCCAAGAATACATCCACTCGATGACATCTCGTCCAAAATGGTTCAAGGACAACCACTCTCCAGAAGTCGGCGCGTTGTGCCTCATTCGCTCGGACATCACTCCACCAACTCGATGGCCGCTCGCCCGGATACTCAAAACGCATCCCGGGGAGGACGGAGTCACGCGTGTCGTCACCGTGCGCACAGCTGCTTCCGAACTCGTCCAGCCGCTCACAAAAATCGTTTTGTTGCCGGTCAACGACACCCTACCGCGTTTAAACGCTTAAAATGTAATATGTCTCTTGAATTGACATGTGATCATTAATAAAAACCACGCGTCGCTGCTCCTCGACGTTCACTCGGCGTATCATCACGTTCTCACTCTCGAAACACAACACACAAGCCGCGTTATCAGTCTCTCCGTTTTATTTTACCCCTTTTTTTCTTTCTCTCACGCGCACTTCGTCACCGTGGAATTTCAAGCTCACCTTCATTCATCGCGTTCTTGATGTTCACCCTCACTCTTTTTCACTGCACTCACGAATCACACTATTCTCCGCTGTACACAACACGTGTCATTACGCTGCATCGCCATCGCGCTTCATTCATCGATCTTGATCCACCACTCATCAACGGAACCATTTGCGACACCTGTCCGCACTCGCACACACTCACACATTTCGTCATGAACTGACGAGGCGGGCGGGATGTTCAAACTCATAATCGGCATTTCAATAATCAAATTTGCGTGAATAAAATCAATTAAATTCAAAGTTTCAAAATTAACGGGCGTCAAAGAAACTTCTCGAAACGTCTGTTTTCTACAAAAACTCAATCGGTCGAGTTAGTTTCTATTTTTTCTAACGACTAAGAAACACTCATCATGCTCGTTGACAACAACATTGTCAATCGCCGACAAAATCAGAGCAACATATGGGCATGCGCGCCCATACGTCACGATCAGCTGATCGCCAATCAGCTGATCAAAAAAGATCGTGCGCATGGCAAAAGTAAAAATCTCAACTCATGACCTCATCGGCGGCCAATAATGCGCGGCGCCCTGAGGTCACCGCCAAAATTCGAAAACTATTGGCCCACGTTGCAACGGGCCCGAAAATTCTACCTGCTATATAAAGAGCTCCGCACGTGGGCACGGGGAAGTCTTGCGCTTTTCTAAGACGTGCTCTTTGAACTTATCGATTTGCTACACCGCCATTACACACCGCTTATAACGACCGCTATTCTTTTGGACTTCGATTATCCGCGCATTTCCGACGATCAGCCCACTGCTCCGCTCGCGATATCTCACATAACAACTTATTGCCTTATGCAGCGCGCGCTTTCTGTGAATCGCAATCACCGAACACTTGTCACCTTTATTTTTTTGACACGAATAAAGTCTTGTCTTTTTTGTTAACCGAAGACAGAATATCTTTTCTCTGACGATCTTGTACCTTCCTCAACTCACTGCCGGACTCGCTCGCGAACAATTGGAGTCGATTATTTTGAAAAAAGTTTTAGACAAAAGTTGTATGGTTTCAAGGGGGACATAAGATGGTGTTATTAGTTTGATCTGGAAGGGCCACCTGAAGGACACGCGAAGGTCAGCTCCAACTTTTTAAATGGGACACCCTATATGCTTTTGCCCTATATTCTTGTAGCTCATCTCAAGAGCTTTCCAAAACACTATAATTAAGTTAGTTTTCATTAAGTACTTTCCAAGTTATGAGGCTTGAAATCATTTTTTAATTTTACATAAACCGTAAAATATCTTGTAAAATATTCATTTCTCGATTATTTTACCTTAATACTTTTATGTAGAAAATAATGAGAGGAATCAATTGGTGTAAAGAAAAGACATAGTTATTTTTAAGAAAAAATATGTAATTTGCAATTAACAATTACATATTTTTTCTTAAAAACAACTGTATATTTTCTTTACATCAATTGATTCCTCTCATTATTTTGTACATAAAAGTAGTAATATAAGATAATCGAAAAATGAATATTTTACAAGATATTTTATGATTTATGTAAAATTAAGAAATGATTTCAAGCCTTATAACTCAAAAAGTACTTAACGGAAAGGTACTTAATTATAGTGTTTTGGAAAGCTCTCGAGATAAGCTACAAGAATATGTAAAGAGAAAATGTAGATTCCACTTAAGAAATTGAAGGTGACCTTCATGTGACTTTCAAATAACTCTTCAAGGTCAAACCAATGATACCATCTTATGTCCCCCTTGAAACCATACAACTTTTGTCTGAAACATTTTTCTGTATCTCCTATAGTTTTCGAGAAATTTTAGTCCGTCACTTAAAATGACTCACCCTGTATATATATGAACAGAAATAAATTGAGATGCACCTTTTTTTTTATGTTGAGATAGAACGCATAGGTGAGAGTTTATAGGGCTATGCCCTGTCCCCCATGCCCTTCCACATAAAAAATAATAACAAAACTTGAGGGTGTAGAAATGACCAAGGATGGCACTGCGTAGAAGTTCTAATGTGAAATACTCAACGTAAGTTATGTGTTGTAATTTATTCCCATTTACTTTTTTGTTTATTTAATTTATTCTCTTTTATATTAATTTTTTATATATATATATATATATATATATAGATACATACATAGAATATATATATATATATATACATATATGAATAGAAATAAATTGAGATGCACAACCTTTTTTTTTATGCTGAGATAGAACGCATAGGTGAAAGTTCATAGGGCTTTGCCCTGTCCCCCATGTCCTTCGCCATAAAAAAGTTATAAAATTCTCTGTGAAATCTCCAACGTAAGTTATATATTGCAATTTATTTCCATTAATTTTTTTATTTATTTAATTTATTCTTTTTTATATTAATTTTTTTTCTATTTTCCTAAAAAGTATTTAAGCAAATGTTACTTCTCTAGGAAAATAGGCTAGTTTCATAAAATAATCATTTGCCTACACACACACACACATACATACATACACACACACACACACACACACACACATATAATTAAATATATATATATATATGTATTAAATTAAATATATATATATATATATATTTATACGGAATTTTTTTTAATTAAAAACAATTTTCTTTTTTAGCAAAAAGTCAAGGAATTCCAAGGACATCTACGTCGGCAACATCTACGGATGTATCATCTTCGAATATATCGCCATCGCGATCGGCATCTTCTTCAGGTGTGCCAGCATCAAGTGCGACAATGACATCGTCCTCGATGCCGTCGATGAGGGCAACGTCGCCCTCAGTAAGAAGATATACGCAAGCGGAAAGACCCTTGCGAGAAAATAACAACAAATTTGTCCAAAAGGTAAATATTTATGTTTAATTTTGTAAAACGTTTATATAAACCTTTTTTTACTTCATACTTTTGTTTTCTAAAATATTTCTCCCCTTTCTCACTCTGCATATATACTCTGTAGGTTTTTATATTAACTTAATAATAAAAAATTTGCATTGACATTTACATATAAATGTATAATAACGCATGCATACATATACATAATACATACTTATACATATACATATTTATATATACAAAGTTTACAAAGTTAAAATTTGCAGAAGTTTATATATTACATGAAATTTCAAATTGTGTCTATTTTTATTATATTATTCTCCAATATGTGTATAACGTATATACACTTTATAAAATTATGACTAACAAGTTTATAAAGAGCTTACAATAAAATTAATTTTTATATAAATGTGTATATACTAATCAATTTTTATTATTGAATTATTATAAAAGCTTACAGAGTATATACAGAGTGAACCAGGAGAAAAAAAAGAAATATATATACACTCAATTATGAGATTTCAAATTTCCTAATTTTTTCCTATTTTTCAAGTGTACTGCTTTTTTTGGCGGAGTGTATATATAAGTTAAATAAAATATAAATACAATAAAATTATTTATATATAAATGTATATTTAATTATGTATATTTATGTATAAATGTATATTTAATTATATATAATTATTTATAAATGTGTACACACACACGTGTGTGTGTTTGTGTGTTATTGCATCTTTTATATTTTTAACATTTATTTTATTATGTTTCAGAGAATAAATGAGGCAGTACGACGGGCATTTAACAAGGACAAAAAAAAAAGAGATATGCCCGTGGTGCATACGTGCCACCACCAGCATACTCATACGTACCTATGTACGCACCGGCACCAGCATCGCTATCATACGCATCGGCGCCAGCACCAGTGGCGTATGCACCGGCGCCAGCACCAGTGGCGTATGCACCGGCGCCAGCACCAGTGGCGTACGCACCAGCACCGGTAACATATGCACCGGCACCAATAGCAGCCCCTGATGCACCAATAACATACGCATCGACACCAGCATCAGTGGCGTACGCACCGATATCAACATATGGAGGAACGTATGCGCCTTCAAGGCCATACACTTCTGATACTTTTGCATATTTGCCGCGATCTTTTTAAATTTTTATTTCTCTCTCTCTCTCTCTCTCTAAAAGTATTTGAGACGAGATCCTATCGTTATGTCACAATACAAAAGCTAATGCTTTAGTTTGAGTTAAAAAATTTGAAATTCATTTTTCTCAGCAACGTCTAAAAGATGCTTTGCTTTTTCTAGAAATTATTGGAAGAACATTGCTAGAACATTATCATAAAAATGCTAAAGAGTTGTTTTACTTCTTTACTTCTTTAATTTCTTGTTCTCTTAGTGTATTTAGTTAGGTTAGAATATATAGTGTTTTATGTAAACACTATTATGTGCTATACAATCAAGACATATTTATAATATCTTAATTTAAATAATTTATTTGAAAAATTTTACGAAGATTATGCGCCTAAATTTATCGCGAATAAGTAATAAAAAATACATAAATTATAAAATAATAGCATGTTTTTAGACATGATATTATTTTATAATTTATGTATTTTTTATTACTTATTCGTGATAAATTTAGGCGCATAATCTTCGTAAAATTTTTCAAATAAATTATTTAAATTAAGATATTATAAATATGTCTTGATTGTATAGCACATAATAGTGTTTACATAAAACACTATATATTCTAACCTAACTAAATACACTAAGAGAACAAGAAATTAAAGAAGTAAAGAAGTAAAACAACTCTTTAGCATTTTTATGATAATGTTCTAGCAATGTTCTTCCAATAATTTCTAGAAAAAGCAAAGCATCTTTTAGACATTGCTGAGAAAAATGAATTTCAAATTAAAATACATAAAACACTATATATATATTACTAGATACTTATAAATTTATAAAGATTTTTTTTGTTTGATAGATTCTAGTTTATGACTAAAGGTGCTACAAGAATATATATATGCATAATTAATTATGCAAGCTTGCGAAAATGTTTCTTGCGATTTATAATAATAATATTCACTTTCTGTGCAATGATTCGTATAATTGTATTGTTTGAATTATAATTGTATTGTATGTTTGAAATATATTTTATTTACATATATATACAGTGACCGGCAAAAATAAAAAGCCACCTTAACTATAAAACTGATTTGATGCTAAAAGGTAAAAAAAATTTATTATAAAGTTTTTTATAACTAAAACTGAAAATTTATTAAGTAATTTAATGTTTTTAATTAAAAAGAAATCATTTTTTATTTAATACTGTATTTATTTCTATATAATCATTTATTTAAGAGTGACAAAATAAAAAAGCCAGTTAAGGTAACATAGTATTACGATTTAAAAAAACAACAATATTATTTTAATTAATAATTAATATGATTTCCTTTAGCCTCAATTACTTTTTGCAGTCTTTTTGGTATACTTTCAATTAAATTTTTTAAATGTTGTGGATCCAAATTCTCCCAGGCTAGTTGTAATGCTTCAAAATAAGAATTCTTGTTAGTTACTCCGCTTTTATTAATCCTATTATCCAAAATTGCCCACAAATTTTCGATAGGGTTTAAATCTGGAGATTGCGGAGGCCATTCAAGTTGTTTAATTCGGCAGGAACGAAAAAAAGCTTGACTTTTCTTTGCTGTGTGTTTCGAGTCATTATCTTGTTGGAAAATGAAATTATCTTCTAGTCCGAGTTTCAACAAACACTCCTTCAAATTTTCATTTATTATATCAATGTAGACATCTGCTGTCATAATTCCGTTAATTTTGACAAGATTTCCCACTCCTGCCCATGAGAAACATCCCCAGACTAAAATATTTCCTCCGCCATACTTTATAGTTTTCTGAATGACGATCTTGAAGCTCTTCGCCGTGTTTTCTCCAGACTCTAATCCGCTTCTTTTGTCCAAATAACTCGAATTTGCTTTCATCTGTCCATAAAATATTTTTCCAGAAGTCCAATGACATATTTGCATACTTCCGAGCAAATTGCAAACGTTTTTTCTTATTGGTGACGCTAAAGAAAGGTCGTTTACGTGCAAACCGGCTGTGTAAATTTGCTTCATTGAGTCTTCGACGTACAGTGCGGTCAGAAACAGTAAGATAAATGTTTTCCTGAATTTCTCTAACAGTAATCTTTGGATTTTTCTTAACTTCACGGATTATTTTCATATCCTCCCGCTTGGATGTTGCTCGTTTTCGACCTCTTCCGATTCTATCTGCCACCGATCCAGTTGATTGAAATTTTCTTCTGATCTGTTCTACTGCTCCTCTACTTACTTCATAATTTTTGGCTATATTCCGTTGGGAAAGACCTTTTTGAATATCTCGCACAATTAAGTTTCGAACTTGTGTGGAAATTGATCTTCCTCCCATTTTTGACCGCGAATTTTTTGTAATAATCGAGATAAGCCAATGTTGCAAAAATGATTAACAACAACGAGAAGTGAGCGCAATAACACGAACATGTTGACATGACAACCAAACAAAATATTGTATATATTAAATCGAACAAATCTGAATGGCTTTTTTATTTTGTCAATATAATAAACAGCAATATTTAAGAAATATAAATAAAACTGAAAAGTAAAAAATAATTTATGTAATTGTAACATAAAATTTTAAAATAAATAATAAATACTTCTTCTTTCATCAATGAAAATCTCATCGTTTTAATATTTTTACTCTTTCATTAAGCAAAACAGTATAACTAGGAAAGTGGCTTTTTATTTTTGCCGGTCACTGTATATATATATATATATATATATATATATATATATATATATATCACGTGTGTCTGTGCGTGCGTGCGTGCGTGCGTGCGTGCGTGCGTGCGTGCGTGCGGGCGGGCGGGCGTGCGTGCGTGCGTGCGTGCGTGCGTGCGTGCGTGCGTGCGGGCGTGCGTGCGTGCGTGCGCGCGTGTGTGTGTGTGTGTGTGTGTGTGTGTGTGACAGCAGAGATAAGAACCCAGCAGTTCGTCACTTCTGCAGTATTTAACGACTCCAAACCCTCTCTGCTGTATGTGTGTGTATGTGTGTGTGTGTGTTTAGTATTGTGTATTGCCTCCTCTCTGCTCAATTAGAGCTTGTAATCGCTCTCGCATGTTTATGCATCTCCGAATTAATTCCTGCGGAATTCCGTTCCAAATTTGTTTCAAAATTTCCGCTAAGTCATTGAAATTTTGCGGCTGTTGTTCTCGACGTCTTAATCGTCGTTCCATCTCGTGCCATATATGCTCGATCTCATTGGATTTAAGTTCGGGCTGTTTGCGGGATGATCCAGCAACATAATGTTGATAATCCTGCCACCTCCAGAAATAACGAGTGTGCGATACGTAAATGATGTTTTACGTCCTCACGTTTTGCCTCTTCATCATCGAAATTTCATCTTCATGCATGACAACGCTCGTCGTCATACGGCGAACATAATTCGCCATTTTTTTCAAGAACACAATATTACGTTGCTGGACCATCCCGCAAACAGCCCGGACTTAAATCCAATCGAGCATATATGGCACGAGATGGAACGATGATTAAGATGTCGAGAACAACAGCCGCAAAATTTCAATGACTTAGCGGAAATTTTGAAACAAATTTGGAACGAAATTCCGCAGGAATTAATTCAGAGATGCATAAACATGCGAGAGCGATTACAAGCTGTAATTGAGCAGAGAGAAGGCAATACACAATACTAAACACACACACAGTAGAGAGGGTTTGGAGTTGTTAAATATTGCAGAAGTGACGAACTGCGGGGTCCTTATCTCTGCTGTGTGACACACACACACACACACACACACACACACACACACACACACACACACACACACACACGATGTGCAAAACCCGACCGGCATCCTCCACGTGATGCATATTGGGTAACGCTAATGCCGGCGGTAAACGTCATTTTTTAATAAAATTTAAGGTTGTTTTTAAAGACATGTAACTCGGCCGAAAAAAATCGTAAATAAGTTTTCAAAAAAAGAATTTTGTAGAAAAAAAGTTTTTTTTACGAAGATAGATCTAAATTTTTTCAGAAAAAATTTTTTATAGCAACTGCAGAATGTCGAAAATGTGTAATTTTAAGGAAAAAACAGTGTTTCTTTCTTAGGGCACAGGAATAAAAAGATGAAGAAATTTTTTAAAACTACCGATAGCGTGTTAAAGCTGAAGCATCATTCTTGAAAATGCTATTTTTAAAAATGTCGTACGATGATTTTTCGCTAAATAACGACAATTTCTCTGAAAAATACAGGTTTCAAAGTCATGTAACTCAGCCAAAAAAATCGTAGGAAAGTTTTAAAAAAAACATTTTGTAGAGAAAATGTCATGCTTTTTGGGAATTAAGTTGGATTTATCGAAAGAATTTCTCTTATCTAGCTATAGAGCGTCAAAAATTTACGTAATTTTAAGGAAAAAAACGGTATGTCCTTTTTTAGGACATAACAGTGAAAACATAAAAAGATCTTTAAAAACTATCAATTGTACGTTAAAGTTGAAACTTTGAGTTTTAAAACGCTTTTCTTAAAATTTGTGCGATCATTTTTCGCTGAGTTAATCGTTTGAAAATAGCGCATTTTTCAGTATATAAAAAGTGTTCCCTATTTTCTTTCGAGTAGTATATATATATATATATATATATATATATATATATATATTTTATAAATTTTTCTAAATAATTTTTTAAATTTTCTACAAAAAATTATCAGGAGTGCAAAATTTTCGAAAAGCAGTGGACAGGGTGTTCTTCCCAAGACGAAATATTATACGACAAATTCACAAAAAATAATGAGCTGTTCCAAAAGCGAACTCGAAAAAAACATCCAAATAATAATCAAAAAAATATTATGGATCAATGAACCAAAATCGCGTATCTTATGGCGACAAACTCAAGTAACTGCACCTATATGTTATTTTGGCAAAAATGGAAAACACTATAAAAATATCATATGAATCAAGTGCAAATTTTATTAGCAAACGTTTCTACCCACATCGGGTTCTCTTCAGTGAAAAAATTACATTAGTGAAAAGTAGTATTATGAGATAAACAACTTACGACTCGTAGGCTTCGCGCCGTATACAGCATGCCCGCTTGTTCTGTTTAATCCGCGCACGCATTCATCGATAATATCGCCACGCGTATTTCTCCGACCGATCGGACTCCGACCGGTAGAATAAAGGTAAAAAAGCTTATCTCGAAAGCTTTCCAAAATACTATAATAAAATATTTTTTTATTAAGAATTTTTTAAGTTACAATAAAGCTTTAAAGTATTTTAACACAGTTCTAATATTTTGAACAAATTAATAGATATAAAGAAGACACATATTTAGCTTTTAAAAAAAAATGTAATTTGTAATATGCAATTATATATTTTTTTTAAAACGACTATGTTTTCTTTACACCAATCTGTCTCATTATTCTGTGCATAAAAATATTAAGATAAAATTATCAATAAATGTATATTTTGTGAAATATTTTTACTCCCGACTGCTGCCAATAACATAATGCGAGAGTAAATAATCTTCTGCATAGCCATATAATTATGATTATATATTTCTACAATCATTCTTACATTGCGACATCTCGAAGTAGTGGCGGCAATAATAATTGACATAATCCTACATGTCAAATTATTATTGTTGACCATGCTGATTTAAACTTTTTTTATTTAATAATTTAATAACTTTACAAGTTACAAGTTTTTATTCAGCATGGATAATATGGATATATTTGAAGCAAGTGTTCCTAAACAGGTAAGCTTTTCTCTCTTTCTATTATTAATAATAATTACTTTTATTTACAGTAAAGTCATAATTACAGTAAAGTCATAATAATAATATTTACAACAAAGTCATGATAATGAATAATATAACATAATGAGAGAAAATCTTCTGCGTAGCCATATATTTATGATTATATGATATTTCTACAATCATTCTTGGCTACACAGCAAATATATAAACTTCTATGACTGTAGAAATACTATATAATTATAATTATGTGGCTATCCAGAAGATTCTTTTTCTTGTTATGTTATATTATTGTTGTATTATTTATTATTATGACTGCGTTGCAAATAAATAAATATTTTTACATAAATAACATAATGTGAGAGTAAATAATCTTCTACTTAGCCATATAATTATAGTTATATACTATTTCTACAATGATTCTGAGCTATGCGACAAATATATAAACTTCTATAATTGCAGAAATACTATATAATCATAATGTGGAAGATTTTTTCTCACATTATGTTATATTATTGTTGTATTATTTATTAATAATAATTATGTTTATTTGCAGCATAGTCATAATAATAAATGGAAAAGAATCTTTTGCGTAACTATATAATTATGATTATATAGTACTTCTGCAATCATAGAAGTTTACATATTTGTTGCGTAGCCAAGAATCATTGTAGAAATATCATATAATCATAATTATATGGCTACGCAACAAATTATTTGCTCTTGCATTATGTTATATTATTTATGTAAAAATTGATATATTTGTAGCGTAGTCATAATAATAAATATAAAATAAAAAGTAAATAAAAAAGTAAAAAATGTTTTTAAAAAATGTTAATGCTGCCAACAAAAAAGTACAACATTAATAATGCTAACAAAAAATACATCATTTTAATAATAATAAAAAATAAAAAGTAGGAAAATATAAGCTTAGAAAAGTTTGAAATAATATCTACTTGTAAATATTAATATAATTAACTTCAAACTATTACTAAATACTACATTTAAAAAATTATGCATATGTATGAGAAGTAATTATTATTAATACAATTTATTCTTATTTAAATTGACTCTTTTCATATATTAAGTGTAATATAATTTACAAAGACTTAAGACTTTAGAATTATTATTAGAAAACAGGATACATTGTTTAAATTTCATATATTCTGTATCATATATATTTCAATGAATTGTTTAAAATGAGATATATAATTAATCCATTATTAATTATTAATCCATACGCAAACCAAACAGTTGATTAATTAAATTGTTTAACACTAATAACTAACCTCTTCTAAATTTTTTATTGCACGACGCCTTCCTAAATTTCTCTTTGCAAAACAGGTAATTCTGAAATAAATTTTACATTAATTTATGCATGAATTGAACAATTGATCAATGAAATTGATTAATAGAAATAACTAATTTTTTCTAATCTAAATTTTTTACTGCACGAGATCTCTTATAAATTTTTTGTTATTTCGAAATAAAATGATTATGAAATAAATTTTACCAAATTGTATACCATAATAAAATATACATTAATGGAATATTTTTAATAAATATATCTACTTTTTCATAATGTGAAATTGATACAAAACATTCTGTTTACTAATTAAAAAATATTAATTAAAATTCATAAATAACAATATACCTGTTATTCAGAATTCTTGTCAATTATTAAAATATTCACGTATATAAACTATACAAGACACTATCGTATTTCTTGATACGCAACTAATAATCGATCAAGAAACAAACATAGCTGTGATCGCGTAATATAATTGCTGCGTTCGACAAAACAAATCCGCGACATCGAAGTGCTCTCTGTTACCGCATTCTATCTTTGTTCATTTTTCGTAAGTAACAAAGATGGAATGATAACAGAGCACTCTAACGTCTCCGATTGGTTTGGCAAACGCAGCATATGAAGAATACGAAAAAGTAATTGGCCAACTACAGCGCATGGGTTATTTTGATCGATATTTTCATCGTGTTGCGAACGCAGTCCATAAGCCAATATCAATCATGGCGGCGAAAAAGATTGGCCAATTACAGCGCACGGATTATTTTGATCGATAGTTTGATCGTCTAGCGAACGCAGCCCATAAACCAATATCAATCATGGCGGCGAACAAGAAACACGTGGCTGCAGAGGAAGAACACGATGTAAGTAATTCGTGATATTACAATAAGCTTTTTATATTTATGAAATAATTATATATATTAATATTTTTTTGTACAAAATTTCAGATTATTATGAAAGATTTTATCGACGAGTTTTCGATAGAGGTGGACAAACTATCGCCGGACGATCGTCCAGTAGGTGATCGTCCTGCGGCCGGTCATCTACCGGACAATCGTTCGGCGACTCATCAGTCCACCACACTCGATCGTCCGGTCGGAAACGAAATCCAAAGATCTGTGGTTCGTCCCGGAATCGAAACGGTTCGTCCCGAAATCGAACCGGTTCGTCTCGGAACCAAAGCAGTTCTTTCTGAAGTGGAAGCAGTTCGCCCTGGAATCACTGATCAAGGAAATATCCAAAGTAAGACATAAAAATATTTTAAATAAATCTTTACACTGTGCAGTGCCCGTCATTAATCTGTTCCTAAACCCCTCCCGCGGGGCAAGGGAAATATTGAAGTATATCTATATATATTTTTACGTTTCCCTTACTCTGCGTGAAGGAAACATATATATACAGGATCATTTTAATCAACGCACACAATTATTTTGGAAACAAAGCATTTTAGAGAAAAATGTTTCAGATAAAAGTTTTATGATTTCGAGGGGGCCACAAGATGGTACTATTGTTTTGACCTTAGATAGTTATTTAAAGGTCACGAGAAGGTCACTTCAATTTTTTTAAATTGCACTCCCTATTTTTTATTACATATTCTTGTAGCTGACCTCGAGAGCTTTCCAAAACACTTATGATAAAATATTTTTCATTAATTATAAGATTTGAAAGTTGTAGTATTTTGACATATTTTCGGTCTTACCTTAATACTTTTATCCACAGAATAATGGGGCAAATTAACTGGTATAAAAAAAACACATAGTTGTCTTAAAGAAAAAAATATGAATTTACAACGACAGCAGCTACACATTTTTACTTTAAGACAACTATATGTTTTAATTACACTAATTGATTTGCCTCATTATTCTGTGCATAAAAGAATCAGGGTAAGACTATCGAAAAAAGAATATTTTACGAGATATTTTGTTTTTTATGTCAAAATACTACAACTTTCAAGTCTTAATTAATGAAAAATACTTTATCATAAATGTTTTGGAAAGCTCTCGAAATGAGCTACAAGAATATGTAATATGTAAAAATATATAGGGTGTTCCATTTAAAAAAATTGAAGTGACCTTCACGTGATCTTTAAATGACTCTTTAAGGTCAAATCAATGGTATTATCTTATGGTTCCCTCGAAACCATATATATAACTTTTGTCTGAAACATTTTTCTTTAAAATGCTTTGTTTCGAAAATAATTTCGTGTGTTGATTAAAATGACTCACACTGTATACATATAGAGCCATAACTATACTTCAATATTTCCCTTGCCCCGCAGGAAGGGCCTGGGGACGGATTAATGATGGGTATTAAACTATAGACTTCCAATATAATAAAAAAATATAGGAACGCAGCCACTGTCAGTGCTAAAAATCTATAATTTATGTCACGTACACTATAGATTTTCAGTACTGGCAGCGAATATTGGAACGTAGCTTATATCATACATTATCTAATAATTCTAGGAAGACCAAGAGGAACTCGCAGTGGAGCGCGAGAACAACAACAGCGTTTCATGAGATTTTTATATCAACTGTCTTCCGCCCATTACAATTGGGGAAGAGGGAATCCAAGAAGAGGAAATCTAAGGAGAAGACAAAATTAAATAAAATATTTTTTATTTTATTCTTTATCAGAATTAGATTATAATTTATTTTTTTTTATTTGTTTCAGGCAAAAGAAGTAATGTTTCAGTTATCAGTATTAAGTGATTAGATCATCCCACCAATACATATGTGTATTTTTAAAAACATAAGAATTTTGACTTAAAATAAAATTATAACTATATATTTAGGCTACGTTCCAATATTCACTATCACTACTGAAAATCTATGGTTTACGTCACGTACAATATAGATTTTCAGTACTGTCAGTGAATATTGGAACGTAGCCTAAGTATATAGTTATAATTTTATGTTAAGTTAAACTTTTTATGTTTTTAAAAATACACATATGTATTGGTGGGATGGTCATCGGTAGAATAGTCTAATCACTTAATACTGATGACTGAAACATTATTTTTTTTGCCCGAAATATAATTTTGATAAAGAATATAAGATAAAGTTTATTATGTCTTTAAAAATATGTACACTTTTACTTTTTTTATATGACTTTCTTATATCTTTAAAAATTAGTTTTTTTTTATATGTATATGACTTTATATTTGTATTGCTGAACATGCATAAGTAACAAGCAGTATTAGTTGTGTCTATTATAGTGAGCATATATTGAGTATATACTTAATTAATTTTATATTAAGTTAAAGTTTCTTAGTTTTATATTTTAGTTTTCTTTTTAATACAAAGTCTATCTTACTTATGCACGTTCAGCAACACAAATAATTTATATAAAGTCATAAAGACAAATAGTTTTTATATATAAAGTTATAAATTAAAGACATAAACATTATCTTAATATAAAATATTGTACAATAATAACAATATTGTACCTGATTAATATGATATAACAAGCAACATTGGCTGTGTCTATTGTAGTGAGCATATACTGAGTATATATTTAATTTTATATTAAGTTAAAGTTTCTTAGTTTTGTATTTTGTTTTTTTTTTATACAAAGTCTATCTTACTTATAAATTAAAGACAAATAGTTTTTATATATAAAGTTATAAATTAAAGACATAAACATTATCTTAATATAAAATATTGTACAATAATAATATTGTACCTGATTAATGTGATATAACAAGCAGCATTGACTGTGTCTATTGTAGTGAGCATATACTGAATATATACTTAATTTTATATTAAGTTAAAGTTTCTTAGTTTTGTATTTTAGTTTTATTTTCAATACAAAGTCTATCTTACTTATAAATTAAAGACAAACAGTTTTTATAAAGTTATAAATTAAAGACATTATCTTAATATAAACATTATCTTAATATAAAATATTGTATAATAATAACAATATTGTACCTGATTAATGTGATATAACAAGCAGCATTGGCTGTGTCTATTGTAGTGAGTATACTGAGTATATACTCAATTAATATAAAATATTGTACAATAATAACAATATTGTACCGGATTAATGTAATTATACAGTTAATTTTATGTTAAGACACATATTCACAAGAGATTTTATTTTACAGTGCATGATGAAATTGTTACTTCTGATTTTGTAGTGAAATTAATAATAGATGTTCATGCAGTCGTGTAATTCGTATTATCTATATACGCGCTTTTGTTTCTTTATCGACAAAAAATACTACCATTTTTTAATCAAATAAAGTTTATTATGTCTTTAAAAATATGTAGCACTTTTATTTTATTTATATGACTTTATTTTTATATCTTTGATTTTATACGTGTATGACTTTATATTTGTGTTGCTGAACAAGCAGCATTGGCTGTGTCTTGTAGTGAGTAATATAATATATGCAAATGTTCAAAAATTAATGATTGTCTCACACAACATTATAAATGAATAAATGACTAATTTAATAAATAAATATTCAAAATGATTTCTTTCTCGAATTTCACTATTAGAGATAAATTAGTTCCCAATTATTAATTTAATATAATATATGATGTAAATTTCTAACTAATATACATGTATATGTGCATATGTGTACATATATAAGATGTTCATTCACAATATATTATATAACACTTTAATATGGCATTTAAATTCTTACACGTTCTTGAAGAACTTATTAACAAAATTTATATTTCTTTATTAAAAGCATTATTAATAGCATTAATAATAATGACAATTAATAGCATCGACAATTAAGAACATTTATTTAAAGTAACACTTCCAATAATTTTGTTTTAATTTAAAAATGATTGTACTATAAATGCAATTAATTAATTTATAACACTTGCAATAATTTTGTTTTAATCTAAAAATGATCGTACTATAAATGCAATTAATTAATTTATTTTAATTGTAACATGTGTTGCATACGTGTGTACATGTGTTATATACGTGTAATACGTGTAATAACATATTACGAAGCGCCAAGCGCCAGCGCCATCTGTTGTCGACAGCGGCAGTCGTACGCCAAATTTTGTTCTATATATATTGTTTGATGACCACGACGTGGACGTTTCTTAATCGTATTTTCACGATTTTAGAATTATATATCGCGATATTTTCACTTCTACAGCTCGTAGAGTAAAAATAAAGACACTTTTACTATATAATTCGAACATAAGCTATCGATTAAGTCTAATAAGAGCTCGATCCGTTCAGCGGTTATCGTATATATAATAATATGAAATAATCTGAACTGGTCTCAATTCCCGTCTCGCGTAAAGAGACACGGTGCGCGTCTTGCTACGGAGATGAACTCGACGCAAGACACTACCGTGTCTCTTGATCAGTAACAGATAATTGCACTTCTGGAAGAAGGCTTTCACATGCGTTATATAGCGCAACGTATTAAAGTGTCTGTTTCGGTAGTGAGTAGAGCGTGATCGCGATATCAAGAGACAGGACATTACGCGAGATGTCAAGGCAGTGGTTGTCGTCGATGACGACGGAGAGACAAGATCGAGAAATTATTCGCCATGTGTTACAAAGACGAATAATAATTGCAAGGCGTGTTTCCGAGGAAATTAATCATTTAAATATATCCGCTCAAACGATTCGTAATCGTTTAAGATAAGCCGAGCTTCGATCTCGTTCTTGTGCGCAAGTGCCGAGATTAACAATTGCACATCATCAGGCTCGCTTGCAATTTGCGCGCGATCACATATTATGGACTGAGAGAGAATGGAGAAATGTATACTTCTCCGACGAGTCGCGTTTTTGTCTTTACGGCAATGACGCTCGGATACGTAATTGGCGTCGTCGAAATGAATGATACGATCGGCGTTGCATTATACCAGTGCCAGCGTATAACCGCGGTTCCGTTATGGTATGGGGGTGTATATCAGTGAGAAGACGAACTGATTTGATAATCCTGCCTCCAGCAATAACGAGTGTGCGATACGTAATTGATGTTTTACGTCCTCACGTTTTGCCTCTCCATCATCGAAATTTCATCTTCATGCATGACAACGCTCGTCCTCATACGGCAAACATAACTCGCTGTTTTTTTCAAGAACACAACATTACGTTGTTGGACCATCCCGCAAACAGCCCGGACTTAAATCCAATCGAGCATATATGGGACGAGATGGAATGACGATTAAGTCGAGAACAACAGCCGCAAAATTTCAATGACTGAGCGGAAACTGTATAACAAATTTGGAACGAAATTCCGCAGGAATTAATTCGGAGATGCATAAACATGCGAGAGCGATTACAAGCTATAATTGAGCAGAGAGGAGGCAATACATAGTACTAAACACACACACACATACACACAGCAGAGAGGGTCGAGAATTTGGAGTCGTTAAATACTGCAGAAGTGACGAACTGCGGGGTCCTTATCTCTGCTGTGTGACACACACACGTGCGCGCACACACACATACGCACACACACACACACACACACACACGATGTGCAAAACCCGACCAGCAACCTCCACGTGATGCACATTGGGTAACGCTAATGCCGGCGGTAAACGTCATTTTTTAATAAAATTTAAGGTTGTCTTTAAAGACATGTAACTCGGTCGAAAAAAATCGTAAATAAATTTTTAAAAAAAGAATTTTGTAGAAAAAAAGTTGTTTTTACGGAGATTGATCTAAATTTTTTAAGAAAAAATTTTTTATAGTAACTGCAGAATGTTGAAAATGTGTAATTTTAAGGAAAAACAGTGTTTCTTTCTTAGGGCATAGGACTAAAAAGATGAAGAAATTTTTTAAAACTACCGATAGCGTGTTAAAGCTGAAGCATCATTCTTGAAAATGCTATTTTTAAAAATGTCGTACGATGATTTTTCGCTAAATAACGACAATTTCTCTGAAAAATACAGGTTTCAAAGTCATGTAACTCAGCCAAAAAAATCGTAGGAAAGTTTTAAAAAAAACATTTTGTAGAGAAAATGTTATGCTTTTTGAAAATTGAGTTGGATTTATCGAGAGAATTTTTCTTATCTAGCTATAGAGCGTCAAAAATACGTAATTTTAAGGGAAAAAACGGTGTGTCCTTTTTTAGGGCGTAGTAGTGAAAACATAAAAAGATCTTTAAAAACTATCGATTATTCGTTAAAGTTGAAACTTCGAGCTTCAGAACGCTTTCTTTAAAAATTTTTTACGATCATTTTTCGCTGAGTTACAATCGTTTGAAAATAGCCCATTTTTCGGTATACAAAATGTGTTCCCTTTCTTTTGAGTAGCGTATTAGAATATAGAAGGATATATGTAGAATTTTTTTTTATATATGTAACAATAAATTTTTGTGAATGCAACTTAATCCCAACTAGTCAATCTTTTTTATTGATAAACTAACTTGAATATCTACAATAGCTCGCAACAGCGATTTCCAATTTTGATTCGATGATTTAGCGTTCGTTATGTGCAAATTACACAATTCTATAATTAAAGATAATTAAAAATTGACAAATAACAGCCAATAAAGCGCGGAATCTGATGAGCGGTACTCCTATTTCATTTAATATATAGTTAGTTTTTAATATATAATTTAATATATAGTTTAATATTTAAAATATTAAAATATTTGTGATTTCCGCGCAATAATTCTATCTATCTTTATTTTTACTTAAGATTTATAATTTGTGGATTTATGATTATTAGTATACTGTAGTATAAAGATTAGAATTATTAGAAAATATACTAACCAGATTACTGCATTGTTGTATCTATGCATCGATTATGAAATGGTTTATATAATCTTATATATTATTTAATAATTCTCATATATTATTTATAATGCATAATATCATACATATCTATAAAACGTTATCAGTATTTGATGATCTCTGGAAATGATAGACCGTAATTGTGTGTAAATATTATACATTATCAGTTTTATTAATTATAGTGGAGATAGAACAATAAGTATAATTTACTTTTACAACTGCATACTTTTATAATCATCAATATAATTTAAATATATAGTAAATCATTAAATATAAAGATAAAATATGAATATATACTTATTCCAAATAATGTAAATATTCATACATGATAACTGTTATAAATTCAAAAATAATTGCATTATTATATTTATATATTCACAACTAATTATTATAGAGGATTACTCGCGTTTTCTTTTTCACTCATAAAGGAGGAGTGTCAATAAGGCCGTTTTTTGGCCACGTCAGAATCACTCCAAAGTGTGGTATTTTCTTCGCCGATGTAGCTCCTAGAACCTTTTGCTGTCCGAGCAATTAGAGGCTGAGAATGGGCAACTTGAAATCTCAAAAATCAATGGGGTTTACAATATTCTCTGAATTCACAATGAGAAAGTGAACAGTCAATGATTGAGGAATTGGGAGTAGGCACCGGAAAATCTTCAATTAGAAGATTATTCGTCATTAGATTGATGGCCATCTTCACCTGACTCATTGTCAGACCAGTCTGAAATGTTCTCAGCTGCATCTTGGATGTATTGTGCGTAGGATTGTGATGGTCGTTTTTGAAGTCTTTCAGAGTGTCTTAAATACCCCAAATACCAAAGGACGGATGCGACATGTGCACAACAACCAACAGTTCTAGCACCGACCTTGCATTGGCAGTACCAGGAAATGATGGGATTGATTCCTTGACTATATTCAATCCACAAGTTATACACCTTCGATGATGTGTGGCGCGATTGTATCTGGAGACGTAAGATATTTCTCTCTTGCCTATGGACGAACAGTTAATACATCCCATCTCCAGCTGTGTGCTCCTCTGCATAAGATTGCGCTTGTTTCAATTGATATGCCGATTGATGAGCCAATGGTCAGATGAATCAACTCGTGTAAGGTCAATTGAGGGAAATCAGGGATTGAATCCGCAACTACGGGTGCCACATCACCCTTTTCCTGGACCAACCTTCTCTTTCAACTCTTTCCTGGAGGAGGTTCGGCATTTGCGATAGACGCAACATACGCTCAGCAATGATTGTATCATTTGGATCGTCACTGATCCTCGGTGGTCTGAAAGCATTGCAAAGAGCGGATACAATGCGCACGTAATCTCCCACATACGGTATCTGAGAATTTGGGAATACATGATCTAATGCTTTCCACTTCTTAAGGAGACCGTTAACCGCCTCTATCACCCAGCGTATTTTAGTCACGAGGCGTGATTCATTGGCCTCAGATGTAGTATGTTGCGAACCTTCTCGGAGGAAATGGGGCATTTTAGTTATGAGACCTAGATCTTCCAACATCTCGAGGCAATCTCTGAAACCACGATCCACCACGAAAACATCGTTAGGTTGCAACCAAGATCGGAGCCTGCTCGCGTCAGATCGCATTATGCTGGTCAAAATGTTTGCATCATTATTTTTACCATCCGCGAAGTAAGGTCCAAAAACTTCTAAGATGTCCTGTTGAACTTACAAGAATCATGGGTTTTACTAGTAAACGTCCTTTGTGGAGTGAAAAAGTTCGTCTCTGGAACTTGTAATTAGAACTTTTCTCTATATACATATACGTACCATCGGCTACAAGGATACAGACATCCTCTCCACCTGCGAAGAGCGTTTTAGCCATGGTTCTCGTATGCTTTGTGATAAAATCTTCTCGAGAGATATGATTTGTTCCCAAAAAGTTCGGGACAAACATTGAAAGGAGAGCAAATACGAGCTGCAGCTATCGCCCTACCTACTCTCCTCTTTTGAAGAGCGAATAAGGTAGACAAAACTGAAAGGGAAAGACCAGTACGTAGTTTCATTAAAAGCAAGGCAAGACAAGTCCGAGGAGAACGTCCAGATGTAGATCTAATATAACCAGAGATGAAGCAAGAACGGAATCGAATTGATCTTTCTTCAACCCGGTCAGATTATAATAATCGTCATCAGTAAGAGCAGGTGGATAATCAAAATTAAGTCCTTTCCGAGAAGCAACTGAACGTAAGTTTTGTAACAACCCACAAAGAGTTTTATCGTCTAGAATCGAATAGTTTGACTTTACTTCGATATCATCTGTTGCTGTTTTACTGAGAAAATCATTTTCCAAGTGTCTCATACAACATCGAGCATTTGGCGGAATGAGTATACCTCTGTCTATGAATATTTGTGTTCTCGCCATAGGAGATATACGAGTCAGTTTCTTAGCCTTCTTACGATGCATCTCGTCCCGGATGCTGTGCAGTCCTGGATGCTGACTCTTATCTTCACTGAGGAAGGAATGTTGCTTGATTCTGAGATGTTGGAGCGCTGAGGAGTATCATTTGTAGCAACAGATTCAGTACTGATAGTACGTGAAATGCTGCTTGTACGAT
The DNA here is from genome assembly GCF_003227725.1 of Camponotus floridanus. NCBI lineage: Eukaryota > Metazoa > Arthropoda > Insecta > Hymenoptera > Formicidae > Camponotus > Camponotus floridanus. Next base: position 347,020 of record NW_020229289.1, read on the forward strand.
TGCTCATAATGCAAACGGATAATGGATATTAACGTAATAGTGACAAAAAAATAAGCAATGAAAAGTAATGAAAACGAGAAACTAAGCTACTGAAGATTAGCGCACACAGTTTATGCTCTGAAAGTGCGCTGATCCTTGATAAAGACGATTCATTTAAGCATAAGTGCGATGAAAATAATGCGGTGACACATACAATGCTTCCAGTTCAAAAACGCACTAAAAACAACTGTGTATCCAAGTCGATTGTTGAATCTGTTGAGAGGAACAAATGCCGGGAAGGAGACAGAACAACTAAGCTACTGGTCAGATGAAGAGTGCACAATACTATTTGTGCTCTAGGATTGTTTTTATCGTTGATAAGAAACCGTTGATTGAATGAGGTGAAGAACTAATGCGTTGGGTCCTGATTTCGTGAAGACAAACGAGAATGACGAGAAGAAAAACAAGAGAACAAAGCTACTGAAAATGTGGATAGTGCATAGTACTATTCTCGTTTTGGAAATACATGAATTGTTAATTACAATGGAACAATTGATTATTTGTCGTACATACTATGCAGCAGAACACAATAATCTGAATGAAGATACCAATCTTAATAAATGCTTCGCGAAGCTGAGCATTGCATTCCATGAAAAAGAAGTCCGTTCCGGAAAATATTCTTTACATCTCCTCACTGAGGTTTGGAATTCAAATATTTTTTCGTAATATGTGATTTCGAATATACATTGCATTCGCAAAATAATCTAATCCCTTAAAATCAAGTTTGGGCTTACAGTAGTATCGTCTGATTCATCGCAAGGGATGCTATTGTATGATTGTTGAGTAATATGGCAATCCGTTCAAAATATCAGGCTTGATTTTATCTTGAATGCATGAAGGTCAGATGAGCTTTCTTTCGTATTTAAAGCAGCGCATACTCTAGTAGTTTTTGAGAAAATATAGTGATGAAAGCTCAACAATAGCATACTGAAATGAGACCGGCACTACAACCATGTGAAAGACTCCATTGATTTTTGAGATTTCAAGTTGCCCATTCTCAGCCTCTAATTGCTCGGACAGCAAACGGTTCTAGGAGGTTGTGAGCTACATCGGCAGGAAGAAAATACCACACTTTGGAGTGATTCTGATGTGGGCCAAAAAACGGCCTTATTGACACCCCTCCTTTTACAATCAGTTTGTAAGTATTGGTTATGTTACGTCCAGTGGACTTCACGATTCTTTTCTTTCTTCGAAATGATTCCGTGAAAAATAAATCAAGGATCGGCTTGCAGATTTGAAGCACAAAGCAATCCTTCTTCGAATAATGATAGCGCATAGAAAAACGGAACCTATCCCGCGTATATAATCATTTAAACCTAACAAATCTAATACTAAGAATGGCCAGTCGAGATAGCGTTAACGAAACTCTAAATAAATTCGTGAATTATAAGACGAAAGGTTGTTATTCCAACTGTTCCGTATCTATTGGTACAGGTTTATGTCTGAAGCCTATCTATCTAAAGAACTTTTAAAATAAAGATCTGGTTCTCGGGAAGATTATCAAAATCTAAACATACAGCAATATTCTTGAAATTGATAGTGCACGTGCGCTCGATCGACAGGCCATCCTCAAGCGTTCTCCGAATCGCCGAATCGTTAAGCGATAAGATAATCAACTCACTCCCATTCTCACTCTGGATGGAGCTAAGTCTCGAGCCAAAGAACTTAACCAATAAAAATCTTAAGAAACGCCTCTCTTCCCAAAAATCAGCCTTTTTGACCTTAAGAAGGGAGTATTGAAATTATTACATAAAGATTTCCACCATCCAGTAAGGAGGAGGAGCAACAACTTTAAAAAATGCAAGCGTAAGGCGCGAGCGTTCACTAATAAGCACTAACTAGCACTATATGCAATACAGTCGGCAATTCAATTTACAGTTCCAGTCAAGATTCAGTCATTCAATTTTAAAATTATATAGCTTTGGGGATCCCTTTTTTGCATTATGCAATTAAGTTATTAATTTGTTTTATATCACAGTGAAAATGATTTTGATGACATTTAATTGTGCATCATGTGAAATTTCTGATGAACATTTTGCAATTAACAATTACATATTTTTTTTTAAAACAACTATGCGTTTTCTTTACACCAATTGATTTCTTTGATTATTTTGTACATAAAAGTATTAAGGTGAGATAATCGAAAAATAAATATTTTACAAGATGTTTTACGGTTTATGTAAAATTAGGAAATGATTTCAAGCCTCATAATTTGGAAAGTACTTAATGAAAACTAACTTAATTGTAGTGTTTTGGAAAGCTCTCGACGTGAGCTACCAGAATATTTAATAAAAAGTAGATTCCTTTCAATTTAAAAAATTGAAGGTGACCTTCACGTGATCTTCAAACGACTTTTCAAGGTCAAAACAATGACACCATCTTATGGCCCCCTTCAAGCCATACAACTTTTGTCTGAAACATTTCTTTCTAAAGTGCATAGTTTATGAAATATTCGACCGGTCCAGGACTTTTGGGACACCCTGTATAATCGCAATTATTAGATTTCGTTTCCATTACTCAAAAACACAAATTAAATACATCATTATATTACGTTGTTTACAATTATAAAAACAGATGTGATATTTTTTTTAATAATCAAAATTTTATGGAAAATAAGATTAAAAAACTTCTTTTATCTTCATTGATAAATCTAATATTAAAATTACATCTAAAAATAACAGAATCAAATTAGAAATATTCTAGAATTATTTTTCCTACATTTATTGAATCGCTCGGAAAATAAGATAAACATTAATTTAATTATATCTAAATAATATTGACTAAATAATATTGACTGGACTCAGTAAGGCATCTTCCATGTTCTTTCTTAATGCTATAATATTTTTCAGACAAAATTTGAAATTTTTTTTTCCGCTGCACTCCAGAAACGTAGCATCAACTGATACAATGGTGACGGACAGTTAAGAATCATCGGCAATCTGTCTTTAGCACGTCCATGATTTATCACTTCTTTATTAATCATGGCACTATAAAGTTTCTCACCCAACGATGTAATTTCCCACATTAATACCCCAAATGACCAAACATCGCTTTGAGAAATAAATATTTCAATCTTCAAAGATTCGGATGTCATCCAGCGAATAAGAATCCAACTTTCTGCTTTCTAAAACATGATTTAAATAAAAATTTAATTTTCTGATTCAAGTTGTTCATTTTTAGAATATGTGCAAAATGAAAAAACGTTCATTTATCTCTTGCTTCATATAAATAAAAACTATTTATATTCTATATTACTTAAAGAAACAATGCACGATACTATTATAATAAAAAAGTGGAAAGTAATTTCAAAAGAATTTATTTCTTAATCATTAATTTTTTTTAATAATTGTATACCATGCGATAATAATCATCCTTATAGATATCTCTAGTCCAAAATTTCCAATTTTGATGACACGATTCTCGCGATTTCTCGAAGATATTAAACAATTGCGACACGCTAAATCTCTATGTACGAAACGCAACTCTTCCAAGTAGCAACAACCTTGCGCAACATCTTCGCATATGGCGAGCAAATCCTGCAAACGCAAAGCAGGCGAATCTGACGTTTGCAAATTCCAACAATCTCTTAAATATTTTAACAGATCATTAGTTTCCATCAATTCCAACACTAGTAAAGAACAACCCCTCTAAACAAACGGCTAACAATCTTAATATATGTTTGTGTCGAAAATGATTCATAAGCTTGGTTTCCTTTAACAATTTCTTTTTCTCATCGGAAGAAGCATCTTTTCGAAGCGTTTTTATTGCAACGGATATCTCTGTGCCCGATTTTTCTAAGTTCTTTACATTTCCTTGAAACACCTGCAAAATATTTTACACAAATTTACATGCGTATTTCATTAGAAATGTATAATTAGATATAGAAAATGTATAATTTAATATCAAGTAATATTATATTTTACTTTATATTAAATAATTCAACGAAAAATATATAATAAAGTGCATGTTTGTTGTTTCATCTAAATTTTATTTCCATTTAAAATAAAAAAAGTGATTAAGTAAGATGTAAAAGTGATAAGTAAGAGTTTAAAGTAATATTGCATAAAAATATAACATTTTGTGTTATATAATTGTTTAAATATAATTTTCCAATATATTATCTTAGATATAATTATCTTAGATATTGCAAACTTTTATTTATATCAAATTTTTTAATTTAATTAAATGTTTCCAAGATATTCATCCATCAAAAACAAAAATATGATTACAATAACATTGCATTCTTTTCAATATATTACACTGTAATATTGCTATAATATTTCATTATAAAAAGCGGACATCTTAACTTCATTACAATCTCATAATTATAACTCGGCAGAGTTTCGCAATCGATTTGCAATATTGCAATGTTTCAATAAAATTATTCTTCAGTATATCTGCAACCTTATTTTGCTGTATGAGTATTTTCATTTGCTTACCACGTTTGCTACCACATGTTGAAAAAATAAATCTTTCATCAGCCGGCCATATAAAATTTTTTTCATATTCGAGGTATCTCAATATCATGCGAAACTTGTATAAAGTTTGCAATTGTAAATTTTCGACATGGTATATTACTTTATTGTTATAATTAATTTTAATATAATTCATTGCTTGCCATCTTTCTGCTGCAATATCTTTTGTTATAGTCCGAAAGACTATAACTTATTCTTTTGATAATATTAATAGAATATTCGCGAACCGCGCAAAACCGCTACCTCAGCGAACCACGCGTAAGAACGTTCGCCGGAAACGCGAAAACGCTAACGAAGGGATTCGACTTTGAACCTCTTTCGCTTGCACTTAGACTTTGGACGCCACGAAAAACCTCCATGACCATACATGGTCATGTCGCTAGGCGATCCCCTCTCAAAAAACACCCCAAATCGAAGGAATAAAAGCCGTCCACTGCGAATCCGCGGCGGACAGTCGTTAAATATAAATCAATCAACTAGTGCGAGACCAAGGGCTAACCGCTATACCGTGCGACGAATCACCCGACGAAGTAACTAAACACTCTAAAAGCTAAGAACGAAGCGATTCAGGAAAGGACGACGAAGAGAGGGCTCAAAAGATATCGACTAAAAACAAGAAAGATAATCTATTTATGTAAAGGATTTTACAATAAAAACGTTGTAGACTAAAACGGCTGAAGGTTTTGGTTACGATACCCGGCTACCCCACACCCCGTGCCGCGTCCGGCACAACACTTTGTACTCTAGTGTAAAAAAGATCGTCAGATTAATGTTTGAGATCCATGAAATGTTCATGCTATTTATGTTGATCTCGCTCAAAGTAATGTTTGGTTCTGAGTATATGTGAACGATCTTAAACTCCCGTTGTAGAAATCGTTGAAATTAATTGAATACACACACACGTATATCAAATAATCTTGTACCGTTAGCAACAAGTTAATCTTTGTGAAAAATCTGCCGTCTGTCATAGGTTTCGGCACATTGATAAATTGTTTGCTTTGTTGTTGCTTGCCATTCATTAATGTAACTGAATGCACTTCGTAGATCACGGCCGCACAGTACACTTTCTCGAGTGGCATCCAATGAATTACTGCTACAGTAGGCGTCGAAGCTAGAACACTTATGTTCTCTGGTGCATCAAGCTTACCCGAATTAGTTTTTATTGGTATCACATTCGAATCAAATGGATTTATTGATAATTGATCAAAATAAAAATTGCTTAAAGTAAACTTCAACTTGTACTCTGTAAATGATGTTAAGTTCTGAATCTCGTAATATCGCTCGGCCGTCAATACATTGAATTTTTCAGACTTGTTGAGATTGTTGTATAAACAGCTTACGGAAATAGTATATATAGTAGTTGGTAAATTATAATTTTTGCATCCACTCTTTACAACTGGCTCCAGAAGATTTACAATGATGCTGTTTGCCGTTGCAGTCATATTTTTAAAATTGTAAACTTTTTCGTCAGGTGTCAGACATCTCATTGGAGGATATGATAAAGATTTATCAAAAGCGAATATATCATAAATCATATTTTTATTTATTATCTCTTTAACATATTCGGCTGCATTTACGCTCTCGAAATTTGCATATTTCTTTTTCGAAACGTAGACAAATTTAAACGAACGTTCATCTACTAAAATGTAAATATTTGTTTTGTCAATCGTCATAGTTTTGAAGTGAATGTTATCACTTATGTTTTTCTTATGTAAAATCGTATTACACATGGAAAAGTTAACGTCTGCCACAAATATGTGCTCATCATTAAACCAGTAAATTAACAACTCCTCATTATTCGTGTTGTCAATTATAGGATCATAAAAAAATATACGAGATACGCAAAGAGATGAATTTATCAACTGAACAATTTGCACATCTTTTTCATCGAGATCATATTGCATCATATCATATTTTCCATTCGTCCAATTGTATGATGAGAAATATAAAATTATATACTCTAAAAATATAATTATTTTACTCATTATAAAACATTATTTTAACAAAAACGGAAACTTGAATGCAGTAAAAATTCGAAATCCTTATAATTATATAATAACTTATTATTTTGTTTTTTACTTATGATTATAATTATAAAACCACGTAAAATTATAGAAAAATTACAAATATGCATAAATCTTTAATGGAAAATTATTTTTTCAGGTGAACCGTAGTAAACCATAGACGGTGATACACTTAAATTGGAAATATAAATTTTTGATTTGAAAATCTCATGAAATTTAATTATACATTTTCCCATATTGTTAAATCGAACTTTACAATGTTAGTGTACTCAAAGACTTCATAGCTTGCATAGATATATAGATTTCTTGCTACCCAGTCAATGCAGAGATCAAGAAGATATTTATCAAAGCTAGCCATTTTTGTGATATTATTTTCATTAATTTTCACTGTCATTAGGTTTCTTTTGATTACCCAATAAACTTTATTATCTTGTATCGAATAAGCGACCTTTATTATTGAGCTGAAAAAAAGAACCAACTATAATTGTATAGTAAAAAATTATAGTTGAAATTTCTAATTTTAAAGTTATTACTATAATGTTGATAATAATAAAACTGTGCATAATAATAATAACTTTAACTTTATACTTAGTGTTAAAAATAATTTATGATAATTATAACTATTTTATTTATCAGTATACGTACTCTGACACTGCGACATTAGTAATGTTTAAATTTACGTCCAATATGTAGATACCTCTTTTCGATGTGAGTAATAATATAGGTATTGGATTTTCATGTGTAGTCGACGCATTGATTAAATCCGTGTAAGGACCAGCAACAATTTTAGTATGCGCACTTACTCGAAAATAATATGTCGTGTTAGATGTTAGATTGTGTACCGTGAGCTGCAATTTTGTAGCTGTGATATTTTTGTCATAGATTTTTTTAAGGAAGCCCTCGAAGAAAAAACACTGCACTTGGTACCCTTGTATTATTTCATCGGTAAATTTAGGTTGGTTTCATCTGTAAAAACATAAAATTTTAGCTATTTTATATTTAACAAAATTATAACAGAATTAATATTTTAATATATTTATGTCGTTGAATTTAAGAAAAAGAGAAAAAAATGAAAGAATACAAACTGAGAATTTAGATTCTTTATCTCAATGTCACAAAAATGTCGTTTACTTTTTCTTCGAATTGACTGTCGAATTGTATAATATAAATGCTCTGAGAGATGTTGGCTTGCTCAAACTTTGAGAGATTTTAAGATAGTACATATTAACATTTTATTATATATTATAAATATATCTTAATGTCGCTAGTCAAATAATCAAAGGATCATTGAAAAAAGTGTAGTCGACCAAACTAGCCAGAAAATTTGTTTATTAATACGACGTTTCGACCATATGGTTGTGATCCTTATCGAGTATATACTGGAAAAGATTTATAAATTAATTAATTAATTAACGGTTTGAATATATAGTACGCTCAACGAATTAAAGTGTAACAATTTTTATATACCGATGTAATAAAAATCAGGAGACAGGCATAGACGATAATCTTGTAAATTGCACAAAGTCACATTAACAAAAAACGTTATTTAACTAGATTTGAATTTGAGAAATTGCGTGAGACTTTTCGTCAAGAAACTAAACACAACGATAGGAAAACGAAACTACGTAACCTTTATTATTTTGTCGTAAATGTTGTTTAAACTATCCGTGTCTTTCTGTAGATTGATTAAATTATTAAATTTCTTGATAAAGAACATCTTTCAAGCAATTTCTCTCTTTCGAACATATTTTTCATTATGCAAAATATTAGGTTTCGACCAGTCAAAATCATGTCCGGATTTCAATTTATGTTTGCTAATGATCGAATGATTAGTTTCATGTAACTTTATATTATTACAATGTTCTTTTACTCGCGTACGTAAATGTCTTTTTGTTTGCCCAATGTATGATAAATTACAATCCTTACTTTAATTTGTATACAACACTTATCTTGTCATTATTGTGTAAGCTATCTTTACCGCGTCTAATTAAATTATTTAGTTTTTTTATTATTTTGTAGACGACGTTAAAACCACTATTTCGCAAAAAACGGTACAAGTCGTGACTCGTATTCTCTACGTATGGTATTGTAATAAAATGAGTCTTGTTTAAACGAGTAGGATTCACGTCGACGGTATCATTGTGGTCGCGATTATTTAAAAAATTAATTCTTTTTTGAATGTATCTATGTATGATATGTACTGGAAAACAATTATTGATTAAGGTGTCATGTACTAGCTTGATATTTTCTTGTTTAAAGCAGTCATTAGATAATAAAATAGCATGGTCAACTAAATTATAGATAGTGTTAATTTTATATTTTAGCGGGTAATTAGAATAATAATTGATGTATCTCCCGGAGCATGTAGGTTTCCTAAACTAATTGGTAATAAATCTAGTACCCGACCGAATGATTTTAACATTTAAAAAACTAATCGACGAATCAACTTCCATCTCGTAAGTAAATCTCAAGCGTTCGTGATAATTATTAAAGATCGTTAAAATTTCGTCCATTCTTGCGCGTGGCACTATTGCAAAAACATCGTCTACAAGTCTGCAATAAATAGGAACGGTAAAATTCAATGAATTTAAGCATTGTGTCTCCAGATCGTCCATCACCATATCTGCTAGGATAAGTGAAAGCGGAGAACCCATGGGAGTGCCGAAGATCTGTTCATAAAAACACGTCCGTCAATAAAAAATTTTATTATATATAAGATTAAGATTATCTCAGTAAATCAGAAAGAACAATATAATGTGAAAATAAAGGAAAGAGAAAAAATAAATGTAAACTACAAAATATGGAAATTAGCATAGTATTGATCTTTAAAATAATAATATAAGAACTTTTTGCGTCATTAAAATTTAGAAAAATAATCGTTAATTCATGGCAAATACGAATAAACAACTTTTAATAAAATGACAAGTACTTTTCGAAAAATTCCTATAGCTTAAGAAATCAGAAGTATAATATGTACTTAAAACAGAGTAGCAAATTAATAAAATTGACTTTACATTAAATTATGACAATTTTTATATATAATGTTATGTTTATATTATACTTTTCTGTTTCTTTTTGGACGAAATTAGAATTTATATTCTTCTTACTACTGGAAGATATTTTTGGATTTGATTTTTCACTCTCTCTTGAATTTAAATTATATTTACACTTTTTTCTCATAGATTTTGTTATTAATGTTTTATGCATTTTTTTGCAACTTACCGATAGATTCTGGGATGATAGAAATATTTGCAAGTGTAACTTCATCGACTTCTCGCTTCATTTCTTGCAGTACTATCAGAATGGCTCCGGTCAGATTTGAAATTTAGTATATGATCATCACTTTTCTCGGACATTGAAATATCCTTCATAAAGTATAACATACGAAAAGAAGGAAGTATCGTAATATTTGCGGTTTCTTGTGCTTTTAATGATAAATTATAAAATTAAACAAAAAATTGCCCTTCGTTTTTTGTTCACTTAATAATACCGGTTTGATATACATTTTTTTCTTCAAAAAATCCCGGAACCTAAAATATCTCGAAAATGATCACTATAATGAAAAATATGTAAGAAATAAAGTTGTAGGACTAAATAAAATGTATATAATGATGATAAGAATTTTACCTTGGATGAAGTACTCATATGAAAGTCAAGTTGATTTTTTTAAACGGGATACCCTATATACTTTCGCATATTCTTGTAGCTTGCCTCGAGAGCTTTCAAAAACTCTATAATTAAACATTTTTTTCATTAAGTACTTTTCCAGTTATGAAGCTTAAAATCATTTTTTAATTTTATATAAACCATAAAATATCTAGTAAAATATTCATTTTTCGATTATCTTATCTTAATACTTTTATGTACAAAAAAATGAGAGAAATCAATTGGTGTAAAGAAAGCATAGTTATTTTTAAGAAAAAATATGGAATTGTTAATTACAAATTACATATTTTTAGCATTCCAGAACTTCTTGAAGACCCTGTATATTTGAAGACCCCATTCCTAAATGATATAAATTGAATTAATGTAACATTATTCATATCATAAAGTATATTTATTTTTTTTTTAAGACATCTTATATATCAAACATAACTCATGTCAAAAATAAAATCAATCAATAAATTAACGAGAGTCCATGAGGATTTATAACAGCTTTTAACAAGCGAAAATGTAGCAATTATTAAAACAATTTTGTCTAACAATTTCTTTCTCACAATTAGTTAACTCTTCTCAATTTTATCGTAACTCATATTTTTTTTCAAAATTTGCTAATTTACTAAAGTTTTATTAATGTTTGTACTTTAAGAATAAAAAGGTTAAAAATATTGTTTCTTTATAGTTATTAAAGATTAGTCATAGAATTATATAAATTCTTTTATTTATTACATTGTCAAATTTTTTCTCGAATGTCGTTATATTTTTAATACAAACAAATCCTGGAAATGTTAGTATAAACCGATAATGCCTCCATAAAAAATGTGGATATAATTGTACATAATGTGGATATAATTGTATATAAATGGATATATGTACAATAAAAATTAATATAAATTTCAGTGATTGAATATATTGTCGATCGAAATATTAGCGTTAATAGATATAACTTGAAGAATGTTTGATGAATGATTTTTTTATTAGACAGATTTTCTATCTCAATATCTAGTAGCTCTGTGCCGTTATATAATTATTCTTAACACAAAGAAATGATGCTAACTTTCTAAATTAATTTTATAAAATAAAATCTACGTTAGTATAAAGCTTACTATTATATATCAAAAAATATTATTATATACAGGATGTTTCATCCACCGCTTTTATTTTGGAAACGGATAGTGATAAAAAATTAATATGATTATATTTACCATAAAAGCCTATTTGAAGTTTCTGATTATGATATTTTTATTTTTAGGAAACTTCCGGAAATACCAGAAATTGAAGGCAACTTTAAAATTTTAAATGGCAACAGCGGGTAACGAAGGGCAACGATATGGGTATCGTTAGATAAAGCTTTTAAAAAAAAACAACTTTTGTTTGAAACAAAATTTAATATCGCTCGGAAACAGAGCTGGATTTAAAGGTGTGGAGGCCCTGGGGCAACGAAGAGATGGAGACCCCTAATCATTTGTTACGTCCAGACCCTTGAAAAGTCGGGCCATCTGGAAGAACGCAACCTACTTACCCGGTGACACACTTTCGGGCGTGCGTAAGGATCGGGTCGAGCGCACTGTCAGGGGCCTGACATAGGTCAGTGACCACAATAGTCCCTTTAACTCTGTGAGTGTTTTAGGCCGTTACGCTCGTTGGTCCCTTTTCGGTAAGAGAATCGAATCTCTTTTACTCGGGACGGAACCTTGTGCGATTTCGGAAATCAATGGAAGTGAGCAGGGAAAATGTAAATAAATTTACTATCAATCAAAATTTATTTAGTGATCATGAAGGATTTTACAAAAGAATGTTTTTAGTGTGTGTTGTATCGATGTGAATGTGTAATTCTGCGGGTGTTACAACAATACGGGGAACATCAGCCAGGAATAAATAAAAGGAGTTTTAAGGTTGCTAAATCCTGGCTGGATTTTACAATTCTTTGCTAAATTCTGGATTTTTCTTATTTAATCTGGAAGGAAAGGATCTAGAAGAATAGATTAAGGAGGGAATAAAGGTCAAGAATCATCAAACTGGATGGTGGACGGAGGAAATTTTCTTAACAGGGTTTGGATGGGAACGGCTAACGGTAGGTGTGATCCAGGGAGGTACCAAGGAATTATTGAGTCGGCAGGGGCAGTAATTAGATAATGAAGGAATTCTTCGTGGTCCACATGGTTATGTGGACCCACGCAAAAAGATCCTCCTGGAATAGGGAAATCGAGGAGGGAACTGGGATATAAAGTAGCTTAGTCGGTCACAATGGGAGGATTCAGGTGTCGGATTTGGGAGAGAATGTTCTGACGGAGACTCTGGGGGGAAGTCAAAGGGATGGGAGTCCTCGTTAAGGTCGGGAGGATATCTTGTGAAATCCTCCGGATCCTTGAGGAACTCTGAGGACTCCGGGTGGAAGGGGATGGAGGATCGGAGTCGAGGGTAATTACAGGTATGGGAGACGGAGACCGACATTCTAATAAAGGTGCGGGAGAAGGGGGAGGAGAAGGTTCGAGTAAAATCGGGGTAGGAAATCTCTGAGATGACGCGGAGAATGATGGTGAGCTCGGGACAGGTGTGCCGAGGAAGGAGGAGGAAGACACTGGGGAGGAGATAGGGAAGTAACTAGGTGCAGGGATCGAGGGGGATTTGTTATGTGAATGCGTGTTAGTATCACGGTGTATGTCGTCAACGGGTGAAAGGTTACTAATACTATTTATTTTATCGTCATGGGGGAGTTCCGCCGTAAGTTGAGACTGTTCCTCCCTCGAATGTTTGTTCCGACGATTCCGCTAACGCTTTATATTCGAGCGGAAATTGCGAGCCGACACTAATTAAATTTATGCTATTTAGTCACGATAATTATTATAGGAAACGGATGATTGATCAGGAATTTTAGGTCTCTATTGAGAAACGATCTTTAAGATTTATTAATCGTTCTATCTTTTTTATATGTAACATATCCGGCCATGGCTTTGAAGAAGTAAGTATATATATATATATATACATATATATATATATATATATATATATATATATATACAGCCCACACAGCACATGATATCGTACGAATATTCTATACTCATTCTGTGAATGTACGTACTGTACGTAATATACTCAGAACATTTTTATAATATCTTGTGTAGTATATTATTTTTCGTATATTCTCAGGATATTATCAGAACATTTTGTGTAGTATATTATTTTTCGTATATTCTCGTATATTCTCAGAATTTACTTTTAATATCTTTTATAGTATATTATTTTTCGTATATTCTCATAATATACTATTGAATTACGTGCATTTTTACTTTTGAGCGGATATGTATGCCATTTTGGATACGTAATTTCCGCTATTGCCGTCATTTGTCTTTTCCTTCTAGTTGCCACAGGACAATAACCGACACGTGCAGATGTGTTTCGTCTAAAATAAATTTTTCTTTCTCCCGCGCGTTCCGTTGTATATACGGACTATTAAGAACTTACACTCATTTCAACCTCTTAAAGAAGATAATCTGGCAGCCTAATCAGCACTCAGTAAAACTGCTGATTTTTGCTAAAAAGGAAGAAGAAGAAGTCTTTTCCTTCTTCTTCACTGACGACGTACGTGTAACGTGTAACGTGTAATTCTTTGCTACGTCTGTGATACGATTGTGATTATAATCGCAGGTAATACTTCTTATTCTCAAATAAATTAAATATAAAAGGTATTTTATAAAAGCTAAATTTTATTTATTATATTTTTATTAATACTTAATAATTACGATATTAACCTCAAAAATGCAAATTAACCTCACAATATAGTTCATTTTCTCATAAGTTTATTAAATAAGGTTAAAAATACTTATTATTCTTATCTGTGTTGCAGTATTGCCATGTAAAAGCATAATATAAATTTATTTTTTGCAAACAATCTACATAGGAAAGACACACATACACAACTGGAATATTGCGTATAGCAAGGTGTGTATAAATAATTTGTAATAAAAAACTAACATTTTGATATTTCTTTTACATTTTGTCTTGTTTTTTTATTTCTTATGTACACAGCTCATCAATATAATTCATTCCGTTTATATCAGACTGAAGCAACAGGGAATGCTACGTATCTTATATGATTTTTTATTATCATATAATATATTTATATCTTTCATAATTATATCTTTACGTTCATAGTTATATCTTTACATGTGATTTAAAATATACATAGGATGTCCCAAAAGATATACAGTTAAGTTTAAAGATTTGTTAATGTTTTTGTGAGTCAAAAAATGTCAATATAAACTTATCTTTGATTAGCAGAACTATTATATGGAGTTATTACAATACGATGAATCATGGAATTCCTAGCATTAATAAAACTGTTTTGAATGTCAGTAACATTGATAATCAAATATAAGTTTATTGACATTTTTACTTAAAAACATGATTAACGAGCTCTTAAATTTATGACTTTTGGAACACTTTGTATGTATACAGAATGTTCTGTACAGACATAAAATTATTTATGACAATTATAAACTTTAAAAATTTAATTTTTTAATTACATTACATGTAAAGTTTATAATCACATCTTTGCATTGATTTAAATAACAAATATATATAAAAATATATATTAATGTTTTCAAATCAGTTAAAAATATAAATGTAAATATTTAAGTTTATATTATGTGTAATTTTAGACCTCAATGTTAATAATATATAATTTTGTATGTATATGGCACATTCTATATTTATATGCTGCTAATTTATCAAAAATATGTATTTTTATGTGAAATTATTATTATATGTTACAGCGTTCGCACAAAAAGAACATTATTATCAACTTCATGATCTAATAGTTTCTGTGAAGTAAGAAAATTGTATACATATATATATATACATATATAGATGGGATATATGCAATATATGTATATTTAAAACGAGGAAATATAAAAACAAGGTGATATAAACTGCGGACTCAACAAATCACAACAAAAAGTAAGTTTTAATGATATTTTTTAGTGTAAGCAAACTAGCTGTTATTGCAATTATTTGTAAAAACGATTTAAAATTACTATAAGTCTTATTAAATTCACTTTACGACACTAAATTATTTTATATTTTACAAAAATGTTTACGTATCAAATATATATATAATTATGTATATAATTTAACTGAAAAGTACTAATTATATAATACTAATGTTAGAAGCAAAATAAATTTGAAACTAAAATTTCAAAAATTCAATTTTTATTTTTAATAAGATTTTCAAAAATAATGAGAAATAGTTTTCTGAAAATTTTAAACTGTACATAATTTTTGGCTACAATATTAAAAGTTATAAAGTAGGTAAATGAATTGATTATTTTCTTATTTTTATTGTACTATTTATTATTTTATTTATGTATTATTTTATTATGTGTATGTGTATTTATATTTAAGTATGAAATATATTTATATAAGTATAAAATAAATAATAAAATAAATTTAATGAAATAAATAATAAAACAAATGATAAATAAATAAATAAAACATAAAATATATATTTTTAAAAAAATTAAAATTATATTTCATTTTAAATTGTAATCTTTAAAAATAATCGGAGATATTTCAGGTAAACAAAATATCTCATTTAAAAGGATACACTGGAATATCTGCTCAAAAAAACATTTAGAGAAAAGGTTTTAGACAAAAGTTGTTTGGGGGACATATAAGATGGTGCCATTGATTTGATCTTAGATAATTATTTTGAAGGAGACAAAAAAATTTTCAATTTTCTTAATGGAATCTCTAATTTTTATAGCATATTCTTGCAGCTTATTTTGAAAATTCCCAAAACATTTTATTAAGTTATTTTTTATTAATTAAGTATTTTTGTTAAAGTTTACAATATTTTGACAAAAATATAAAATATCTTGGGAAACTTTCAGTTTTTCGATAGTCTTAATTCTTAATACTTTTATACACAGAATAATCAAATAATATATTCATGTTAAAAAAACAGTTGCTTTTTAAAACAAGTAATTTGCAAGCTGCGTACTTTTTCTTAAAAGCAACTGTGTGTTTTCTTTACACCAATTGATTAGTCTCTCATTATTCCATGCATAAAAGTATTAAGATTAGATTATTTAAATATTAAGAATATTTTGCAAAATATTTTACATTTTATGTTAAAAAATTGTAGACTTCAAGCTTTATATAACTCAAAAAATACTTTAGTATTTTGGAAAGTTCTTAAGGTAAGCTACAAAAATATTCAGTAAAAAATATAATAGTAAAACCCATTTAAGAAATTGACCTTTATGTAACCTTCAAAGAATTATCCAAAGAATCAAATTTTGCTCACTATTTATATCTTCTTGAAGCCATACAATTTTTTGTTTGAAATATTTTTTCTCTAAATACTTTCCCTTCAGATATTCCAATGTATTCTTTTAATAGGACACCTGTATAATTACAATTTTACC
Source organism: Camponotus floridanus (assembly GCF_003227725.1). Lineage (NCBI taxonomy): Eukaryota > Metazoa > Arthropoda > Insecta > Hymenoptera > Formicidae > Camponotus > Camponotus floridanus. Next base: position 363,646 of record NW_020229289.1, read on the forward strand.
AATAATATTAATTTTTGATAATTTTAACAGCAATATTTTATTTTATAAATTCATTTTTTATTAATAATATGTATTATATATATGTGTGTGTGTGTGTGTGTGTGTGTGTGTGTGTGTGTGTGTGTGTGTGTGTGTGTGTTGAATATCGACGTAATAATTAAATATTAAATTAGTATATTATAGTTAATATATTTTATAACAGCTCAATATGTTAACAGAAAAGAAAAAAA